>NC_136602.1:5831347-5921347 GCF_910589615.1 Taurulus bubalis
AGGGGACTTTCTAATCCAACATGAAATGAAAACTGAAACAAAGGGTGAGAAATAAATCCAAAAGCAAATACGACTACAGACAGAAAACGGCAGATTAAAACTGTCAAACCAAAAACAGAAAGGGTCCAAGCTGTGTTTAGCTTAGCATGAATGCTGTGGCTGGATGGAGGCGTCTCTACCTCCCCTGAAGCGTAGTGCTTCCTGGCCAGCAGGGCTTTCCCCAGCTCGATGGAGGCCGTGAAGCTGTCGTTGCGGGCGTCGATCTCCGCCTTGATGCCCTGGTGGTTGTTCATCAGCAGCTCCACCGACGACACGTCCCTGAGAACCGGACAGAAAAACACACAAACGCACCACATCGACAATGAGTGACAAGAGGAAACACAACATTCAGCTGATGCTTTTGTTTGAATCAACCAGAAATAAACACGAGACAATACAATGAATGCATGGAAGCAGCTTCTAATATGACAAAAATACATATGGAAGACCGGATCATTGATTACTGTTGACAATCTGAGTCACAGCCCTCTAAACCAAAACTCAAAGTAAAGTTGAATAGACAAACAATCTGGATTCAGATCTGCTGACAACCACACAAAACAACAATTATGGGATTCATGCATCGTATTGTTTTTTTATAACTTCAGTTGAAACCTTTGAGGTTTCCTGCTGACAAAAGGACTGAAAACAAAAACACTAATGGAGTTTTCTTCAAACACCAAAAAACTAACTCATTGTCTCGTCATCAAGACCCAAATAAAATTCATTAATTTATTTAATGTGCATTTTTTTTCTTCCTAAAATACAATTTACCATCACTTTGCTCTTTTTCAATCTGCTTTGATGTTATTTGGGAGTCAGCTGGGTGGTGAAGGAAGGTAATTAAACACTTCACTATTTTTTGTTATTTGAAGTGTTTGGTGCTGTGATATTAGAGGAAATTCTCTGACCTCGTGTGATTTAAACCCCATCAGTCAAAATGTCCCATAAAAGACTAACAGCCCTCACTCTGACCACTAAGATATCAAAACACAACTAAAAAGCATACTTTAATTGCGCATTGTTATAAAAACGTTTCCAAATTACGTTATTGTATTCATGTAGACTTTTTCGTGTGAAATACTGAAGATGAACAGAGGAAACATCAACACATCAGATCAAAACTAAAGCGACCGGCTGGTTCTTACCGGGGCTTCTCCTGGGCCTCGATCAGGCGGATGACGTCCTCCATCCACAGCATGAGGTCGCGCACCATGCTGAAGAAGCGGAACTTGTCTCCAGTTTCGACCAGCTTCACCCGACGGCCCTCTGCCGCCTCCAGCAGGTTCTTCCAGGCCTCAAGGACCTGAAGGAAGGGGGGGGGGGGGCGACATGACATGTTCAGACCAGAGAGCCCCAGAGGCTGGGCTCCTCTAACACGCATGATACGTTTCCTAAAAGCCTCCATTATGAAGGAGCATCTGAGAGTCGTGTGTTTTAGAGAAGAGCAGCAGCCTAAAGGGCAGTTGGGAAATCATTACTTATCATAAACCCAATTCATTACTGGGTTGATATTCTGTTTGTATTCACTGCAAACACACTATTACTAATGGCACATAAGGTTGCAGAGTCTTGCACATGTACAGCACCGCCACCAGGGAGCTGCAGGGGAGCACAGCAGCCCGGGGAAATAAATAAACAGCATCAACGCAAAACAATGCATTGGTATGTGCAGACTGCAGCATCAACACAGCTCTCCTTTCAGTATCTCTGGATGTATTGGGTCATTGTAGGCAATGTTGCATATCAGTAAGCAGAGCAAAAACAGCCATTTTATTTGAACCATTAACAATTTCTCCTCGTAACATGGAATTAAATACACGGTGATGGAGGACTTCATCCTCACAGCCAATCCCTGGCTCTGTTTTCAGTGGATTATGGAATTCTCCATAATCTACTGGCACTGCATGGATACTTTAATTTAGATCTTCTAACAAAAGCACTGCGGTTCTGAACAGTTATCTGATTATTTAGTGCCTACGCATTTCATCATATATGTTTGCACGAGCACTTTGTTTTTGCAGATTTGGATGCAGCAGGACTTTAACTTGTTCTAGCTTGAATAACAAACTAGTTAAGCAATAAGAGTTGAAGGTTTTCATGAGGGATCGCACCGCTGCTCCGACAAGTAATGGCCGACGTGTGAGCGGAAGCAGCTTTCTGTCCGTGTTTAGATCCGACCTGCTCACAATTATGTTCTCAGGCAGGGTGAAGACCCTGCTGGGCTGTGACTGGCTGCAACGCAACACAGAATAAATAAGCATTCACTTGTGAAAGTGTGTGAGCTTCACGAGGCGAAGCTACCTGTTGCTTTTTAGTATGTTCTCACAGAAGTGAGGCTGACACTCTGATTTAGTTGCAAATCTCTGCAGAACGAAAAATATACATTTATTGTCGATCTTGTTGATAGAAAAAAAGATGATAATTCTCTCCAGACTGAACAGTAGATCTGTACAGATAATGCTCACTCCGCTCTCGGTTACGTTTTCAGCCACAGACCCATCCGACACAGAGACGTTAACATTGTTGATGGAAAAGCGGCTGCAGGGGACTAAAAGCGATATTTTGCCAGCTAACAAGCGACTACATTTAAGCAAATGCGAACAAAAACATTTGATTGCACCAATGCGTGCAGCCGTGAAATATAAAAAAAATGCACTTTAAAAAATATTTTTGAGAAAAGCTAGACGCTCAAGGGCTCCAATTTCATTTTTCACGGACTAACCAGACCTGTATTTGCAAACTACTAGCAGTGTTTGTTTTAACGTCCTCAGAGACACAGGCGGGTGGAGTTTACAGCTAGATGCTACTCATGCAGCATCAAGTTGTCAATAATAAATCCTTTCTATTGAGGTCGTGCTGACCTCTGTGCAAAACTCCACCCACACAGCGATCCAAGAAAGATGTCAAACAAACCGTACGAGTATTTGCAAATCACCAGGTCTGTGACACAGACTGGGCCAGAACTAAGCGGCACCAAAACGACTAAAATGTCACTAAAGTTAACCGACATTTTAGTCGAAATATTAAAAGAAAGTCTAGAACTGCAGCCAAAATGAACACTGATGCAAAGCCAATGCTTTTGGTAAACGGAGTCTCACCTCTCCCTTTCTCTTCTGGTGGACAGGGAGGATATGCAGGGAAACGGACATACAGGGAATGGTCAAAACACAACGCCATCAAAAACACTCAACACTCTGGTTGTCAGGAGCTACGACACGTCATGGTGGTACCGATGGAAAATTCCATTTGAATCTTATGTTATTATTGTTCCCCGACACTTTCTAAAAATCTCGCTATCAGATGTAGATTTTATGATGAGTTTGCAAAATCCCTTGAAGAAAAATCCCTTCTTGAGGCAAAAATGTTTACAAAATAAATAAAAGAATGGAATAAAGACAGATGTTTGAGTAAATTTCATTCCGTTAAATTAATGCCCTGCAATCATATTGTTGCCGACTTAAGGAAATATGATGGCCACGTACCAACAATAAATAACATACCAGTACTTTTGTTATGTAGAATATGTTCTATATTTAAACCTGAAAGTTGCATGGAAATAAGACAGCACTGCAGCAAAGTTGCTCAAGCGTCACAGTAGACTGTCCGCTTGTGTTTTTGCCGACACGTTTCTGATGCCGGTGGAGTTTGTTTGCGTCGACTGACTGAAGCTTTCCGGCCTCAAGGAAGACTTTGAGGAGAAGAACAGTGCAACTGCTTTGCATTAGTTTCCCCACGGAACACATTTTGATGATGTAGAAGAGTTCATCTGAATCAAACACTTTGAATGGAGCTAGGCTAGGCTAGCTGCTTCCCAGCAGTGTCCTGTATTTGTGCTAAGCTAGGCTAATTACACCCTGGGTGATGGCTGATGGACAAACGGATTTCCAAAAACGTTTGACCGTTCCTTCAACTATCTCAGCAAATGCAAATATATTAAATCACAAGCTTCCATGAAGCATGAAGTGAATTCTCACATTATCTGTGTGAATTTGACAGCAAAGCTATAAATTCCTTAAGACTTAAATTCTTTGCCTCCGTTTGCACCACCTGCAGTGGACTTGTATCTGCTTTGCATTCACTTTGAAGGCAATTGTGCCATTTTTCAATTTCACTTCCCATTGTGCCACATGTAGTACGAACACATGTAGTGTTGCAACCTGAATAGAAAACACGCTCCTGGGAGACCCAAGTGCATTTGATATACAATGCATCATTAAAATCATGCTGGAAGATTCCCCTTTAAGCAACGGATGAAACAGTCAAAGATAAAAACATATTCAGCCCGGCTCAGCAGATCTACAATCTCATTCTTAACAATATTTTCTTTGTATACTTACTTATAATCGAACCTTAAAGACTCAGAGAGAAATCCCCTTTTAACTAGAGGTCCTAGAAGACCATTAATGCTCTGTGTGCAGAAACCATGAACAAGGAGACTTTATCATGGAGTCTCCTGCATTTTGACCACACCCTGTAGGACTTCATGCTTTATAATCTACTGCTTGTAGTACGATCTTAAATAAAATCCCCTTTGACAATTTGAAGAGCAGTGCTCCATGTCTTTTATCAACGAGCGTATTCTTCACCTTATTCCAGATTCTTTTAACTCCACCTTTACATCCTGTTGCTTTATTCTCCCAACAGATCATTTCAGAAAAGAGGAACATTGCAAAGTTAGTGCAGCAGCAGTGCAGCATGCATGAGGAACAGAGCCTTTTACAGTCACTTCATTAACATGAGTGCAGGGTCCAGTTCACCTTCAATCCACCAGTAAAAGAAGCAGGTGTTCTACTAGCTTTAGATAGATCAAAAAACGTTTTTTTGCATCTAAGATTTAGATTTACTAAAGTGAATTCAAAGTAAACTGGGCCGAGTCCTGATGCGGCCTGAGACTGAAGCTCACCTCTCCTTCTCTCTTCTGAATGTCGTCGGCTTTATCTCCGGCGTAAGCGGACTGCAGGCGAACGGCGTCCTCCTGAAGCTGCCGCACCTGGAAGAGAAGAGGAGGATGAAGAGGGTCAGGTTGGTCGAGAGCACGCGGAACAATATAAAACGTCAGCGTCATAAGCGGGCGGATCACGTGAGAGCTTCAGCGCCACGAGCTGAGAATGTCACATATAGTAGTATAACAAATTTTAAAAAAAGTAACATTTTCACATTATCCAGCCTTAAGAAGCTGTTTATTTCTCACTTAATGTAGAGTTGATATTTTCCTAAAAAATAGGAGACAACACACACACCTATTCCAGCAAAGTGCTGGCTGAAAAATATGCCTTTATTGAGAGTTTTCTCTCACGATTATAATGCAGCATCTTTTCTACTGTGACAAAAGTACAGACTTTGAATAACTGGAATCTTTTAAGTTTAATTGATGAATTTCTGGTCGCAGTCAATGATCCACTTCACCCCAAAAGGTGTTCTTCCTCATCAAACTTGGGAAACTGTTTATTTTTGGACATAAAGATTCAAGTTATTGGAACATAAAAGGATAAAAAGCAGCTCCAAACCAAAAATCACACACTAATACTACACTAGTGAGCAGCTATGGAAGAGTTTTGCTTTTTAGTTTTTTATGATTTAAATTGTAACTTCTTGTATCAAAAGCCAACTGAATGTCCCCAGTTTTAAACAGAGCTCCTGTACCTGTGTTCCCAGAGCCTGGATGTCGTGTTCGAAGGTGGTGTGCATCCTCTGCAGGGTCTCCACCGTGTTCTGGTCGCGGCCCAGCTCCTCGGGCAGCTTCTTGTGTTTGTCCAGGATGCGGTTGAGGATCTCCTTGGCGTCGTGGTAGAACTTGTGGAGCTCGAAGGAGGCGGCGAGGATCTGCGTCCGGGTGTCGATGAGCTCCAGCAGGTCGGCCCAGGCCTCGTTCAGGCCGTCCTTCCACTCCGCGATGGTGGCGGCGTCGCCGTGGCCGGTGTTGATCAGCTCGTCCGCCTGCTGGTTGACGGTGTCCACGCGCTCCTGGCCGATGTTCCCGGTGTCGCGGGCAAATTCTCTGAAGCGCTCCTGCAGCATCTGAAGGAGGACGGAAGAGGGGATTGATTACAAAGAACACCGAGGTGAAAATGTAACATCCGGTCTGGTTGCATAGTGAAAGCAACAGCAGCTTTAATGTCGGGATGGGATCAAGAAATATCATATATTTTAACATCAACACAAAACATAAACAAACTATTTTGATGATGATTCCTTAAAGTACAAATTTCAAATAATTCCAAGACACATTATGGAACTGAATGAAATGTTTTACAGTGTAAAAATAAACTGGAACGAAGAAACTGTTTCTAAATGACCTCAAACACATATACATATATATATATATATATATATATATATATATATATATATATATATATATATATATATATATATATATATATATAAATAAAAATAATATTCAGTATTGTAGATTGTTTTTATTGTTTATTATTTATATTACTTGTTTTGACTTTTTTTTTTACTGGGTCTCTTGTATGCACTTTTCCCTGTTTGCTGCTAATAAAGGAATATCTATTGTTATGGTTGATATAAACAACCATGATAAAATGGCTGCCATAACCTAATGTCAGCTGCTTTGAGGGCCACTCGTGCAACATTTATGTTTCCAAGAGAAAGGAAACACAAATGACTGAAGTTTACAGTGAAGCAGATCTTCTTGTGCCAGTTTTCCTCAAGGTGATTTCCCTGCTAAATGCAATTTTCAGATCGTTCCGTTTTCCAACGATTACTAAAAAGAATTCAAACTGAAAATGCAAATCAAAGATGAAATTGAAAGCATAAGAAAAAGTTCCTGATTTCACTAGCGTCCATTCAAAAGTACCTAAAACGTCCTCCAAAATAAATGGCAGCGCTCATCACGAGACGTGTTTTGTGCTTACGGTGACGTGCTCGTAGTCCTGTCCCAGCTCGTGGGATCCGGCCACCACCTCCCGCTCAGCGATCCACTGCTCCAGGTCGTCCACCTCCCGGTTCAGCTGGAAGAGACGCAAGCGCTCGTCCAGCTTCCCCCGACGCTCCTCCGACAAGTCCTTCAGCCCGGCGTACAGCTTGTCCACCTGCGACTGACGCATGCCGATTCTCTCACTGCATGATGAAGAGGAGGAGGAGGAGGAGGAGGACGCAAGTCAGGGATCATGGTTTATTATTACTTTCTTCTCCCTCACTTCGATCCCTTTGTTTCTTCTCGTTTCCTTCCTTTGACCTCCACTCGTACTTTTGTTTCCTATCCTTCATATATATCTCCTTCTCTTCACCCTGTCATTTCCTGTGTCCTTATTTTCTTCGACTCATTTTAAGCTTAGTTTATTTGTCTCTTCATTCAGGGTTCATACACATGTTGACCAATGGATTTCCATGACTTTTCCATCACCAAACATTTTGTGAAATCTCAGTGTAAACATGAAAAAGTGAGAAAATGTCATATTTAAACTAACAATGAGAATTCCAAAGCATACAGTAAACCTTAAATGAAACAAATGAATGAGCGACAATAGTTTGATTAAAAGAATAAACATGTATATAGATGCCTGTATGTATGCCTGCTTATATTTTGAGCATCTTTCTTTTAAAAGCATATTAATCATTTTAAACTCAGCGTAAATGAACGACATTGATATAACAAATTTCAATGACTTTTGGGACTTTTCCTTGCCTGGAAATAACGATTTTTAAGTTCCGTGACTTTTCCAGGTTTTCCATGACCGTAAAAAGAACCCTGTTCGCTGCTTCCCTGCCCATTTTCAAAACGTAAAAAGCTTTCTGCTTGACGGAAAAAACTAAACCGGGCTCCTCGACCTTTGACCCCTCATGCCCTCACCTGTCGGGGTGCTCGACGGCCACCAGGCCCCGGCTGGTGCTGGACAGCTGGTGGACGGTGTCGGCGTAATCCTCCACCGCCTGCTCCAGGATATGATGCTTCTTCAGCATGGCCACCGAACTCTGCTCGTCCTGGAGGACACACACAGATTGATCTTGTTATTTCAATGTCAAGTGACAGAGTAAGAAAGAGAGAATATTTACCATAAATTTACCAAAGTTTAACACATTATCATTAATGAGAGTATCAAAAGGTGTACTGACCGGCAGAAACAGCAGACAGTCTGACGCTAACAGCAACTAACTAACCGAACTAATAGAAAATCCCCAAACTGAGGAACTGACAGGTGAAGCAAAACTAAAACCAAGAAACAGGAAGTTTTTGAGCCAAAGAGCAGAGAACCTGAAAACAGCAGCGTGACTTTTCATCCTCATGCGCTCTAAACAGATAACGATGAGACGTCATCAGTCGTGTATGAGAGGCTCTGGCGCTCATTACCTCTAATCTGATGAAAGAAATGTTAAGTCTGTCCCGAGGGTGGTGCCAGAGTTAAGGTCAGGGGTTTATCCTTTGTATGGTGGCTGTTTTGGGACATTTCAGACCCGTTGTCTCAGGTTTTTCTTATTTTTATTTATTTTCAAGACAGAAACTTAGTGAGTTATAATTATTATCTTGAGCGCACCAGATAGGAAGAGATTTGGAGGAATCTTTACCGATTTGTGTGTCGTTTAAGAATCACAACAGCGGAGCGGGAATATAACAAAGTACATTTACTCAAGTACTCTACTTAAGTACATATTTGAGGTATTATTTTTACTCAAGTATTTTCTTTCTGGGAAATATTGTGCTTCTTACTGCTCTACATTTGTCTGAAAGCTTAACCTACTTTACAAACCAAGATTCTTCAACAAAACATATGCAGTAATATTTAAGTACAGTTGAAACAATTGTCAACAATTTTGATAATTATTTTAGTCATTTTGCATGTAAAAATATGCTTCTTATGACTTTAAATTATTCAAACATTATTTTTATTTTTTTTCCGCCCAATGACTATTTTTACTTTAAAAAGTACATTTTTATTATTAAATCAAGGACTTACAGTTACTTGTTTGTTTAAAAGATTTTTGTTGACAGAGTAAAAATGGATGTGGGGGAGTACTATAGCACACCAAAGTACTCAATAACAGTATTTTTACAGTGTGATATTAGTACTTTTACTTAAGTGAAGGATGCAAAAGCTTCCTCCCCAGCACATCCCTCTGACCTCTGACCCCTGCCTCACCTTGGCCTTCTCCTCCGACATCATGTAGAGCTCCTGTTCGCTCATCCAGGCTTCGGCCTCGGCGGCGTCAAAGTAGTACTGCTGGGCCTCGTGGGCCTCGCTGAGGCGGGTGTGCCGCTTCTCCGTCTCCTTCCGGATCTGCTCCCACAGCGCCTGGAGCTCGGCGAGGCGCTGGCGGATCGCCTCGGCCGTCGGGCTGTTCTCCCTCAGGACGTGCTGGCTGCGCTCGAAGATGTCGTCGTAGCGCGGCTGATGGCCTTGGATCTCCTTCTGCAGGGTCTGAGCGGGTCAAACGTCACGTTATTGGTTGTAGTTTCAACGTGCAAATAGATTCTCAGTCGTTATTTACTTTCATAGAAGCAGGTGAGGGTGTTTGTTTGTGTACCTGGTTCTTCTTGATGAGCAGCTGCACAGTCTGCAGGTTGTTTCCGTGGTCGGTCGATGTGGCCAGAGCCATCCTCTCCTCCACCCACAGCTGGAGAGGAGAAGGCGTTTCACATTATCACCACCAAAGTATAATCACGGCTATCGTTTATACTGCTGCTTAAACTCGTCCTCTACTTACGATCTCGTCCTCCACGTCCCGGTTGAACTGGTGGATCTCCCGGGAGGCCATGAGGTTGTCCCGTCTCTTCTGCAGCGGGTCCTGGAGGGAGTGGAACTTCTTCTCCACGCCGATCCTCTGGCCGTCCACCTCCTCAGAGCCCTTCCCCTCCTGACTGAGGGCCTGCGACTGGCTCTGCAGCTCCCCCACCTCCTTCTGACGCACCTCCACCTGGCTCTCCAGGATCTGCAGGAGGAAGGTTGGCAGGTCAGTATTGAAAATAATTAGAATAACAATAAAACATAGAGAGGAAAAAAAAAAACAGCGTGTACAAAGACAAAAGATGCTTCAGAAGCGTCGTCTCATCTTCTCCTTGATTCAGTCAAAATCTGTCAACCTCCAAAAACTGACTCAAAAACATTTCACTGATATGAAAATCAAAGATCATCTTCCAGCAGCCAGTCAGCGTACCAACAGCCTGAAACGGCTTCACAAGATAAAAAAAACAAAAACAGGTGGAGTCTGGGATAAAATGAGAGCAGAGAGGAAGAAGAGGAGGAGGAGGAGAGGAATCCTTTCTCTCATCTGTTTCACTGTATAACAGATCAAACACTCTGCTACTGATCCCTCTCCCACACTAACACACACACACACACACACACACGCCAGAAATTACAGCACAGATCTCAAGAGAAGACGGATGATAAGAGAAGTAAAGCTGCTCTAATAGACTGAAAATAACAACATCATCCTTCAGACGGCTTCACACTCAATTCTGTCCGTGTTACTGATGGACACACACACACACACACACAGTGTGGGCTCGTAACATCAAATGAGAGATTACGTAACTACTGTGTGAGAAAGAGTGTGTGAGAAAGAGTGTGTGTGTGCATGTGCACAGCTAAGACTTTGTGGATATGAAAATGTGTGTGTGTGTGTGTGTGTGTGTGTGTGTGTGTGTGTGTGTGTGTGTGTGTGTGTGTGTGTGTGTGTGTACCAGTGGATGGATTATGTAAAGGGTGGTTAGACTCACTCCTTTCATCACTGTACAAAATTTAGAAATTACTGAAGAGCTTCCCTTCAGGAATGTAAGAGCTTTGGATCACAGAAATAAACAAATATTAATTTCACAACTATGCAGGAATGCATTCAGGTATTATCAATCACTGTCCATTTCGAGAAAACGGATGATAAGAGAAGTAAAGCTGCTCTAATAGACTGAAAATAATAGACGGCTTCACACTCAATTCTGTCCGTGTTAAATAATGAAATGTAGAAGCACAGTTATGTGCGCAGGTTAATTAAAACACCATCTCAGGGTCTTAACTAACACATCAGACACGTTATATGATCTCTGAAGCTTAGTTGGAGCTTAAAGGAGGACGAACTGTGCAGAAGACTTAGTCATGCTGCTTTGTGAGGCTGTATGACAGCAGCATGCCAACGCGTTGATGTTTAGCATCTGTAATGTTTCCCATCTTAATTTAGCACGTTAGCATGCTCTAGATTGTTGATTTGTGTAACTCAAACAGCTGAAGCCTCATATCATCTTCAGCTTTAGCTTCTTCTCCATCTCTTACAGTGAGGTCGTACCACCATGGACAAGAAAGCTATCACTGTTTTCTTTTTGGTATGTATATACAGTAAGGGCCTGGCTGTATTGTATTAAAGATAGACATAAATAGACATGAATTCCCTTTAAGGGATCCCAAGCCAAAGACATTTGGAATTAACATCCACATTCAGTGTCTACTGTCTTGTCTGTGAGACCATTTTAATGGTAAAAAAAAAGCTGAAAAGTGGAAGAGAAACTCTGCAGTCAAACTGAGAGGCTTTACAGGAAGGTAAGTCAAACTGACACAGGAAGCGCTTCTGTGCATCAGAAACTAGAAAAGAACATCAACTTGATCGCCATCCGCTTCTCCGTCTTCGCGTCAACGCGGGATCCCTGTAAAGATCTGGACAAGTGCAGCGTCCCTCACCTGCTGCTTCTTCAGCAGGATGTTGACGGAGGTGAGGTCTTTGCCGTAGTCGTCGGACTGCAGCTGCCCGTCCAGGCCGGCCAGCCACTTGTCGAGGTCGGCGCAGCTCTGGGTGAACAGCTCCGCCTTGTTGGCGTCAAACAGACACTTGGCCTTCGTCTGGGTGGTCGACTCCAGGTCCTCCCACATCGTCTTCAGGGACGCCAGCTTCTCCTTCACCATGGCCTCCGTCTCCGGCTTCTCGGCCATCAGCGCCTGCCCGTCCTGAAAGACAGTACTGGTTTGTAAATACTATATAAAGAAAGCACCCGGTTTTGTTGATACAATTAACAAAGAGGGTTTGGCAGGTCCATCATTACAGACTCATGCTGTGAGGAAGACCATTGATCAAAAACACTAATATTTCAAATTCAAGTGAAGTTTCCAAACGCACCAAATATGACAAGATGTAATAACTAATGGACAAAGATATTTCTCATATTTTGGTGGAGCCATAAAGAAACAGCTTCCTGGATTTAGAAAATTACATTTTTTTTTTTACTTTGAGGAAGCTCAAGAGGAAATAGAAAAGATCTATTAAGATTAAACTGCGACAAAATGTCACTGCAGGCGGTTCTGCTGGACTGTGTTTGTAGGAAGATGATCAAAGTGCATCATATTCATAATGTAATAAACTCATTTAATTTGCTACAAAAAGCAAAACCCCGCCTCCCCCCCCGCCCCCTCCATCTTTTCCTCCCCCCCCACCTTGTCGATCTTGTCCAGCCACTCCTTGTTGGACTGCAGCTCGGCCATGAAGGCCTGGTGCTTGAGCCACTTGCTGTGGAGGTTCCTGGCCTCGTCGTACGACATGTCCTGAGCCGTCAGCATCTTCTCGTTGATCCACAGCGACAGCTGAAGACACACAGACAAGCAAATGATCTCGGGCACTCCCCAACTGAGTTACTGCAGGCTTCCTGCACTGATTTAATATGAAGTGCGTGTCGTTTACCTCCTGGCAGTCCTGCAGGAACTTCTGCAGGTCTCTGTTGTCCTTCAGCCTCGACACCAGGTCGCTGGCAGCCGCTCGGTTCTTCTTGTGTCTGAGAGACAATTATCAATATTTTCATAATGTATACAAGTTTACCTGTAAGTTTAGAACATTTGTATACTTGCAGATATAATAAAAGCTACTTTTTAAGACAGGGTCATGAATCACTTACTCAAAAGAAGGTAATTAAGTGTTAATGATCAAGTTTCATCAAGTAGTTGAACTATAACAGTCTTAAGCCTTTAAAGCTGCTGTTAAATCTGATTTATTAAATATCATATACATGGCTGCGGCTAATAATTATTTATATTATAGATTCATCTGTGATGTTTGAAAAGTCCAAATTAACACTCAATGTCATGTGAAATAAGGAAATAGCTTGATGAAAATGATCATTTATAGATTTTCTCACACACACACACACACACTCACGGACCAATACGGCACAATTTAAACGTCAGTAATTAAATACCTCTGGTCGATGGAGTCCACCTTCTCCTGGGCGCGCTCCGCGTTGATGTTGCCGTCGGTTACCAAGCGGCGCCCGGTGTCGACCACGCCGCTGATCTTCTCCTCGTTGGCGTCCATGGTGGTCATGAAGTCCTCCTGCTTCTTGATGGCGGCCTCGGCCCCCTCCAGAGTGGTGGGCATCTCGGTGTGAGCCAGAACGTACTCCTGAGACGCAAACGTTTGTTTGACTTTGTTGGTCAGATGAACAACAATCACTTATTACTTCACTTGTTCCCTAACTTTTCTCTTCAAGAAGGTCAGAGGCTGCCACCGAGTGGACAAAGTGTGTCATTACAGCAACGTGTTCAGGTGA
This sequence comes from Taurulus bubalis, assembly GCF_910589615.1. Lineage (NCBI taxonomy): Eukaryota > Metazoa > Chordata > Actinopteri > Perciformes > Cottidae > Taurulus > Taurulus bubalis. The sequence continues at coordinate 5,844,876 of NC_136602.1, forward strand.
TTAAAATTCATTTCTGTATGTTTCTACTATAAGATAACAAGTCATTTTTACAGGTAGGGACATTAGAAAGTAGAAGACAGACATAAGAGAAGACAATAATGATGAAGGTCGGCCCCTTGATGGCTCCTCTTGTTTCACTTGGGGATGAAGTCGAAATGTCCTAACAAAATATTTGGGTTTTTCAACTGCGACTTGAATAAGATTTAGGACTGAAAACCAAAAATATCTTTTCTGCAAGTATGTATAGTTAAATTGTTCAATAAAATGTATTTTTCTTTTGGAAAATATATATATATATATATCAGCAAAGGTTTAAAAAAAACATACAGAAAGATATTTAAACCGCATAAACATGTTGCTGTAATGAGGGACTTTGACCACTTGGTGGCAGCCTCTGACCTTCAAGTGAGAAGTCGGGTCCTGTGGATGGACGCTCATGAGGAGAGGGACAGAAAGTCATCTCAAATATGTCCACTGTGATTTTAAATATCATGTTTTGTCCGACAAAAAGTTCAACAACAAAGATAAAGGATTTATTTATAATTACGGTGGAATGAAAACCAGGAAATCCTCCTTGATTAATTCTCAGTGTGTCAATTAATCAACTAATTGTTGCAGCTCTACATCTATCCATTTCCTTCACCGCTAATCCTGGACAAGGTCAGGTGAGGTTGGCGGCAATCCCAGCATGCACTGTGTGTGTGTGTGTGTGTCCTGGACGGGGGCCCAGTCAGATATTTATCTGCTCATCACATATGAGTGTGTGTCACTCGTGGGCGTGATGACATCACGGCTTTACCTGGTTGTTGAGGAAGGCCTCGGCCTGCTTGGTGTCCCTGAGGAACAGCTGGTACGCGTGGGACTGGGACAGCAGGTTCTGCCGGTTCTCCCACATCTTGTGCAGCTCGTTCCAGCCGGTGTTGAGCGCCTGCAGCCGCTGCCGCAGGAACATGTACTGCGCGTCCGTCTGGCCCTGCGTCACCATCTCGCCCATGTCCCGCATCTTCTGGTAGTCCTCCTCGTAGTTGCGGATTTCGTTCTTGATGTTCTCGTGCTGGGTCAGCAGCTTCTCCGCCTCGGACAGCGTGTTGGGCATGTCCTCGGAGGCGATGGCCGTCTGCGTCCGCGACAGCCAGGACTGGAAGTCGTCCAGGTCGCGCAGGAACTGCTGCAGCTTGCTGGCCTCGCCGAGGGACTCCTCCCGGTTCTTCATGGTGTCCTGGAAACAGAAAACGGAAGGGGGGGGGTCAGATATTTCGTAGAAGATGACTCAAAAGAGACCTTTTCCTGCTCCTGATCGCATACTGCAGGTACTCTCCTACCTTCATCTCGCCCCAGACTCCCGTGATCCCGTCCAGACGGCCCTTGATGGCCTCGGACTGATCCGGGTGTTCCGTGGCCAAGCGGTCCGCCTCTTTGCCCAGGTCGCCCAGCTTGTCCTCGATGGCGGCCAGGTCGCGCTCCATCCCCGTCAGCTTCCTCTGCAGAGCCATGACGCCGGCCAGGTCGTTCCCGAGCTCCTGGGTGGACTCGATCACCTGCAGGAGGACAGCAGTTGAATTACAGTAAATAAAAGTAGTTTTAAGTGCAGCAACACAATTGTGAGGAGAGCCATGCTGAAGGGGACATTCTGAGCCTCAACCAGGATTAATAGTGCAACACAAAACAGTAGATATTGAGAGATTTTGTCACTCCTATTATCAGTCTTTGGGATGATAACGTTGCTGTGAAGTCACGTACTTCGCTGTGGGCTATCATTTGAGGTTTGTTCTTTCTTCAGCCTCTGTATTTGATCATATTATCTTAAACTGTCACCATTAAATGTGCAAAATAAACTCTTGGCTGTTCCTGTTTGCATCGTACTCATGAATCTACACACACCTTTCCCCGCGTTACTTTGACCCTTTAGACAATTAGTAGCATGGAGACGACACAATATCATCCGAATCCAGAGATATGTGCATCATGTTGTGTGCTCAGAGTTATGACTCTGAGAAGAAGTGGGATTTTAAGTGTTTTTTGTACCTTAATTGGCTCAATGACCTGTGTGCCACAGTTGCTGCTGCAGCTTTAACTGCTGACGGTGTTGGTGCACAAAACAATAACCAGCTCCCTGTTGTTTTCAGAGCACCCGTCTCTCTGACCTCACGCTGTGTCTTTGCTTCACGTGTCTTTAGCTCAACTTGCAGGATGGAAACATCTGCTGTGGAGGACTAAAGTGCTGCAGGAGCAGACGGGTTACCTTGGTCTTCTCTTTGATCCAGGACTTGGTCTCGTTACACTCCAGGTGGTAGTTCTGGACTCCCAGAGCGGAGCTCAGGCTGTCTTTCTTCAGGTCCACCAGATCTCTGAACTGACTCCACCTGCAGGGACAGAGACAACAAAACACATTGTGTTCCTGTCAGGTGAGTCACCTGGTTAATAACCGCTTGATTACTTTATCTTCATGAACCAAACCCGTTCAATTGCATCTTTTTTTAGCAACTCATGAAATTAGTTTATTTACATTATTTATCTTTATTTTACTTTTTTATTTAAAATTGTATTTACAGTTGAAACTTTAGTTTAATATTATGTGTAATCAAAGTTACATGTTTATCAGTTAACTTTCCCTTGACATACATTTCAATTAAGCAACCCGTTTAATCCTGATGAGATTGCCCGTTTAATTCTATTTAGTAACCCGATAATCACAGTGCGTTTCCTTTTTTATTGCAAGGTAGTTGTCAAGTTCATTTCTGTTCATCTTTCATTTAAATCCTTCCTTTAGCTGTTCAGTTTTACTTAAAGTAGGTTAAAATTAGTTAAGTTTGATTCCAGTTCACTTTAAATCTTACTTAAATCCCAGTATTTCTCAATCAATGATGTCTTGTTAAATTCTGTTTTTAACCCCAATGTGGACAGCTGTTTAATAACAATTCATTACCTAATTATGTTTGATTACATATTAATCATCTGTCAAATCAGTGTTAGTTAAAATGTATTTCCCTTAATCTAAATGTAGTTAAATAGTTGTTTAGTTTTCCTTTTATTTCCAGTTTATTGACCAGTATAATCTCCAATATTGGTTAAAAACCTGCTGATCCCAGTATACGAGCTGGTTTAATCCCAGTTATATTACCTGGTGTTGAGTTTGTCCTGCTGGGTTTTGATCTCCTTCTCGCTGGGATGTCCGCTGTGGATCAGTTGCCTAGCAACCTGGTTCACCACGGCAACCCGGGACGCCTGGTTGTTCATCTCCGGCTCCAGACTCTCAAACCTGCAAAGAAAAAAAAAAATAAAATTAAATTACATTTAAATTATCCAAACTTTTTTTATGTTTAATAATGTGATGAGTTATGTCAGTAACACACTTTAAAAAGACCCAAGTGTTGCTTTAACCCTTTTATTACTTCCTTATTTATTATTATGTATTGCTGTTAGTATGCAGTACAGAGTTGTGTTCAAACCAGCCTCCTGGCAGTCCTGCACAATGAAACCTGTTTATGCATTAAAAAAAAAAATAGTTTCATGTTACTGTTCAGGAAATTTCAGGTAAATGGAAGTCTGGAGCCCGAAGGCTGATAACAGTATCACCATTATCTGATATTACTTTTCAACATAAATGATGTACATTTATATAAAAATTAATGCAGCGGTGTTGATCTGTCTGTATTTCTCTGGTCGAGAAGCAAAGATCTTCAACAGGTTTCATGACGTTGTTGATAGGAAAAAATAGAAGTGAGGTCAGCGTGAAGCGCTTTCAGCTGAAAGCTGCTTCTGTTCACACACACACACACACACACACACACACACACACACACACACACACACACACACACACACACACACACACACACACACACAGTTAACCAGCGCCTGGGAAAGGATCCATGTGAGGCTTTGTGGTCAAACAATGTGGAGACAAGTGGCTGAAAACCAGCTTCAGAGCCTTCTGTGAACGAACTGTGTAACCGCACTCACACACACACACACACACACACACACACACACACACACACACACACACACACACACTTCTCATAGTCTCACTGACCGTCTCCCTCTGTGCAGCATCTAAAACACCAACCAGCTCAAACTGGATTTGATGAAAAACAAATCATTTGTTTTACATTCCTTCTAATAATTTACCGAATCCACCGATTGATTTGTTCCTCTCAAGTAGAAGGGACAGTTTGAAAACGTTCGCCGGTGGCTTGTGCGAGTGGAACCGACACATTTAGTCCATCAATGACAGATTGATTGAGATTCATGACATCGTGACGGACATTTTATCGACAAAGCACCCTTCTTTAACGGACGCTTCGATTGGAGAATCTGTCGGGTAACAATTAAGTTTCTGACTGGCAGCTTTTTATTCGTTGTCGTTTGTCTTCTTGCATTGATTGTTTTGATCACACAGCTTGCAAATTCACTGCTTTTTGGATTGAAACCAAATGTTTTGCGTGAATTTAATCTATTCAGATTAAGTTAAACTGCTGTTAACCTGCTGGATATCTTCCTCGGTGAACGGTTCCTTTAAGGAGAAACTAATAAAGATGGCGACACGCAGTAAACCCTCACTTCCTGGTTCACAAAAGTTGCCCGACAAGCACGTCGTGACCCTCACCGGTGCTGGACGACCTCCAAGTCCTCCAGTTTCTCGGGGATGTCCATGCTGTTGAGCCACTGCTCCTTCTCGTCGATCCACACCTCGCAGGCGGAGGCTTCGCTCAGCATCCTGTAGAGCGCCAGAGCGTCCTGCAGCGCCTGCTTCCGGAGCCGCGTCAGCTCCACCACCTCCTTATAGCGCTCCTCGATGCCCGCCAGCCGGGTCTGAACCTGCAACCGCACCAAAAACCCATCAGCTGATTGAAGAGGATCTCGTTCCACCGCTCTTATTTTAGACTCTCCAGCTGCTCCAGTGTCGCGTCTGCTGCGTCCAGCCGAGCCTCACCTCCTCGGAGTTGGCCTTCTCGGGCGGAAGCGTGCGCGACTGTTCGTGCAGGGCCTCGATGACGGGCCGGTAGCTGCCGATCTCCTCGGCCACGTCCTTGTGCTTCTTCACCAGAGCGTGAGTGGAGAACTCGTCGTGGCCGACGTCCACGCTGGAGACGATCCGCAGCACGTCCAGCATCCACGTGTCGATGTCGTCGGCATCGGCCTGCAGGGAGAAAGTCAAAAGTTGAATATAATCAAAAACTATATTTTCTAAAGTGTCCAGGTGTCCAAATGTATATGTATTATATATAAATATTTGCTTATCTGGATTAGTTGTTTTTTTTTATTTGTTTTTTTTACCAACGCTTTCAAGTCAAAATCTTTGTAGCCGTAAATATTACTGTCTTTCTGGCTGCTAGATAACTAGAAATAACTGAAAAACATAAAAGGTGGAAGACGCACTGAAACCGCAAATGTGAAATCCAAGCCAAATTCCTGCGAGAAACCTCGAAAACGTGCAGTAGGAAAAGTGTTTTCACCTGGAACTGGTGCTGGTTGCAGGCTTCCTGCAGGCGAGCTTTGCGGACGGCAGAGAGACGCTCCAGAGCCGCCCATTGCTCCTACGGAGAGAGGAGGAAGCAAGGAAATGAAGGAGGCAAGGTGTTAGGAAGTAATGCAATATGTGGACTTCTATTCCATTGAAGCTAGCCCTACTTGTCATTTAAATCTAAAGCCCTCTAAAGACTTCATTGTAAGTCTTAAAGTTAAACATTGAGACGTTTTAAAAGCCTACCTGGATGTCCTGGTTGCGCTCTTTGATCTTGTCGGCTCCAAAGTGGTTGTTGGCCACCAGCTCCTCGCCCTGTTTGATGGTCTGCTGCAGGTGGATGGCTCGCCCGCTCATCTCGTCCTCGAAGGCTTTGTGCTGACTCAGCAGTCGCATCGCTCCCGTCAGATCCTTCCCATAATCCTCAGAGGACAGGATCTGCTCCTTCTCCCTGATCCAGCCCTCCTACAGACCGCAGACACATTCAGGCCTCGGTTACGACGCCGCACAACAAACTCACTTCTGATTATGATGAAGCAGACTTAAAAAGTTCTTAATTACAGCCCAACATTCGGCTATTTTGGTTCAGCACTAGAGCACAGAGTGAAGTGATTATAACAAAAAGGTGGACAGCAAAATGTTCAGCAATTTCTTGTCAGAAAGCCAAAAAAATAGAATAAAAAACAAACTGACACGGACATATTTCATTTAGTTGCCGGGTATACTTCCAATAATTAGAATAAGAGTAATAATAAAAACCTCTTCGGCCATTTCCCAGAAGAACTTCCAGAGGCGGCGGGACTCCTCGAGGCGAGCTCTCCGCTCAGCCGCCAGCTGACTCAGCTCCTGGTAGCAGAAATCCATGTGAGCGACCCGATCCCTGATGATCTGAGGATCACAGGGCTTATAACCTGAGGAGGGGGGAGAGGAAATATTACCATCATGCTCATCCATTTCTCTCTGAAAGACCCACGACAGCTAAATAGAGTGATAATAAATCTAAAATGTCTCACCGTCCATGTCGTCGGCAAACTTCTGAGCGTTGCGGTTGACGGTTCGGACTCTGTCGGCCTGGATGCTGATGTCGGCCTCCACCAGAGCGTGTTTCTGCAGCAGGTCCTCCACACCCAGCAGGTGTTTCCCATAGTCCTGAGAGAGCAGCATCATCTGCAGGGAGAGGAGAGGCCGGGGTCAAAGGTCAGAGCATCCTCCAATGATTGAGACTAGCAGGATTTTAACCACAAAAAGCCCATCTATTGAATGTAGACCAAACTTCTTGAATGTGTAAGTGTTTAAAAGTTGTAATAACCCCGGACTTTGCCTACAAATTCATAAATCTGACTGTGTCCCCCTTCCATACCTTCATCTCGTCCATCCAGTCCATGATGTAGAGCATCTCCTGGAAGACCCTCTGCAGACCCAGGGTCAGCTCCAGTCTCAGCCGGCGGGCCTTCAGCAGCTCCAGCAGGTATTCCCACAGCCGGATCACGTTGTCCTTCCTGGCTGTGATGCGTTTGATGTCATGGTAATTCTCAGACTCCATCTCCCTCGCCACGGAAACCACCGCCTGCACCAGAGAGAGAGAGAGGGATGGATGAACATCAAAGGATAACCACAAAAAACATGAACCTTTTCATCCACACAATGCAAGTGCTATTCATTGTTTTCATCATTTACGTAACAGAGATAAAACCATGAGCTACCTGATTAAAATGTAACAAATGATTAAGTTTGGTTTATATATATATATATATATATTTATATATACTATTTATTCCGACCTAAAATGTTTAATAATGGATACTTCTTAAATCTAAAGCTGCGATGAACTGACCTGAACTCGCTCCTCGTAGGCGGCAATGTCCGTTTCTATGGCTTCATGTTTCTTAGTGGCAGCATCTACGGCCTGGAGGTCAAATCCAAAGTTATCCTGAAAGAGGACAGAGGAAAAGACACAAGGAAAGGAGAAAAATAGGGGGGAGAGGGGAGCAGACAAGAAGAGGGAGAAGGAAAGGAAACAATGAGAGAAGACAGGAGATAAGAAGAGGAGAGAGGAAAGAAAACAAGGAAAGAAGAAGAATAAGAAGAGGACATAAAACCAGGACAGGACAGAGGAAAGGAAACAAGTAGAGGAGAGAGAAAGGAGAGAAGAAAGGTAAGGGAGGACACAAAGAAAGGATAGAGGAAAATATGGACAAGATATTGTTATTATTATTATTATCTTTAAGACTTGTATTAGGAATAACATGTTTGCACTGTTACAATATAATAAAGTCAACTTCTTTTCTAGGACCTGAGACTCTGGTAATGTTGAAGTGTGCGTTACCTGGGAGACCAGCCGCTGGTTCTCGCTCAGCCACGTCTCTCTCATGGCGGCTTTGCGGTCGAAGCGCCGTGCGAGCTGCTCCAGCTTCTCCTGGCGAATCAGCTCCGTCCTCAGAGCCAGCTCCCGCTCGTGCTCCGCCTTCTCCAGACGCTCCCATGCCTAAAACAAACGCACACGATATCAGTAAAATAGCTCCACAAACGATGAACAACAGGATGGTGTTAGATCAATATGTTTTGAAGATTCCAATAGCAGGATGTTAGTATTATTGTATCGTTTTCTTAATTATGTGACAATTAATGTGCTCATCATTAACAATGTCTTTCTTTTTCAAATTAACACAGCTCTTTGAGATTTACATATTTGAGATTTTCTCATCATTAAATAACTTAATTAACTTTGTTATCTTCATGATGCTAATTTACCTTGTTGATGTCCGATATGAGTTTTCCCTCTCGAGGAGTGTAAACCTTCTGGTTGTTGGCTCTCATCTTACTCTGGATGGTGAACAGAAGAACCTCCAGGTTCCCCTTCTCCGTGAACCTGCACACACAATTCATATTATACAATTTGAAGATTTACTTTCAGACATTTGGCTTCATTTAAAAAGGTTAAACGACGAAAACGTGAGCTATATAATAAAGTCTAATCAAAGAACACAATCTGAAACCTGAAAAATGACCAGAGAGAAAAATCTAGAACTCGTTCAACACATTTATGCTACATATGAATTGAAATGTGTTTTTGCTCACTAGTCATAGTCATGAAGGCATCAAGCCATAAACTGTTGCGTCTAGTTTTGCATATTTGTTAAAACTTAATACATTGGTAAATATTTTGTGAAATCTTTTCCTGTTCACTGACTTTGGTGGTTTCTCCACCGTGCGGTACGTGTTGAAGGCCTGCAGCTGCTGCTGGACTCCCACCAGGGAGTTGGCAAACTTCCTGTTGTTGAGGATGATGATGGTCTGTTCGATCCACTCCAGCAGGTCCGACGCCAGAGACTCGTACTTCTCCACCATCTTCTCCGTCTCGATGGCGTTGTCCAGAACCTGAAATGGCAGGTGAGGAGGAGGAAATACGTTTAAAAACCGCAGCAGCAGCACCATGGTCCTCTAATGTCTGCTGAGGTGTTGGGAGGAGTTTGCTCACCTTGCCGATTCTCTTCCCCTCCACCTTCAGCGCCTTCATCTTGGAGAAGTAGTGGTAGTAGGTCACCACGTAGGTGATGATGGACTTCTCATCAGGGTGGTCCACACTGATGTCTGCACACACACACACACACAGGGTCAAAGATCAGATTGAATACTATATAAACATCCAGGTAGATGTGTGTGTGTGTGTGTGTGTGTGTGTGTGTGTGTGTGTGTGTGTGTGTGTGTGTGTGTGTGTGTGTGTGTGTGTGTGTGTGTGTGTGTGTGTGTGTGTGTGTGTGTGTGTGTGTGTGTGTGTGTGTGTGTGTGTGTGTGTGTGTGTGTGTGTGTGTGTGTGTGTGTGTGTGTGTGTGTGTGTGTGTGTGTGTGTGTGTGTGTGTGTGTGTGTGTGTGTGTGTGTGTGTGTGTGTGTGTGTGTGTGTGCGCGCGCTCACCCTCAGCATCCAGCAGCTTGGTGATGCCCAGGTGTTGCTCGGCCAGGTTGAAAGCATTCTGCAGGTTGTGGTGAGCGTTTGATTTCTTTAGCTTATCAAAGTCGATCAGGTCCGGTCTGAAGACAACAACGAAGGCATAAAATCTTAGTAATTGATAAATAAAATCAGGTTGAAATCTTTGCTGTAGCCAGGACGAGTTCCCCCGAAAGAGGACGACTCTAAAGATTTATTTACTTGGAGTTTGATATTTCATTTCTTTATAGTTCCGTTGAAAATTGTGCTTTCTGGTACATTTCTCCAGGGACAAAATTCTGGTGGAGATTCTTATACAAAATTGTTATTTATCAATTTGTTTGTTATTTAGTATGTTGCTATAACAGCTTATAAAACAGTGTTTCAGCCAAATCTATTTCCCCCCGCAATCTGCTGCGTGACCTTTCTTAATAATACATACTGTAAAGTGCATAAAGACATGATTTTAGTCTGAGTTTGGTTTGAGGGAAACAGCCTGCTGACTGATCAGCTGAGGCTCTGCCGTTATTAAAGAGAAGCCTGTCTGCAGTGCTGCAGCAGAACATGAGGAATGACGCGACTCATTTATGTTTGGGGATAACAAAAAGGTTGTGATGAGAAAGTTTCTCTTTTCAGGTACTTTGTGTAAAATCTATAAAAAAGGTCGACTGCGAACACTTGGAAAGATGTTACAAACATCTGCCTGTATGAGGACAATAAAATAAAGTGCTTTCACTCACATTCTGCCCCAAATGAACATTATTATCGATGTCGTCTAAGAGTAGCAGTACCTGTGTTTGTGGATGATGGCGTTGAAGGCCATCCCGTCTCTCCAGCTGGTGCTGAAGTTGTGGATGTTGACATTTGGATATCTGGAAAGGAAGATGAAATCACAGCTCGTCAGGTTCTCATGTCGCTACTGAAAACGGTATTTAAATGGCGCTCCGCTTGTCTTTTCCACGTCACACCACATTTAATTGAGGTATGGCAGAAAATTAAACTAATGGGGGCCATCACTTCGCTTTATCAGCCTCGACAGAACTAAAGCTTTTAAAGATTCTGGTTGATGGTGGAAAGTTAAAGCTGTCGTCAACGAGGCTGATGGGAAATGTAGTCTGAGGTTTGGAGACACTCAAATTTCTAGAAATGCAGACGTGAGGAACTGATTTTTCAAACTAGTGTGCAGACTCTCACCCTGCCGTCTTCATCTGACACCACAGCAGCAGAGCATCTTTAGCCGACTTCTTCTCCTTGTTGTCCTCCGTCTCCACGCTGATGTCCTGGATCTGAGAGGAGCACACAGAGAGAGAAAGAGTAGGTACCAATGTAGAGGACTCCTAGTGAGAGAAAGAGTAGGTACCGATGTAGAGGACTCTTAGTGAGAGAAAGAGTAGGTACCGATGTAGAGGACTCTTAGTGAGAGAAAGAGTAGGTACCGATGTAACAGACTCTTAGTGAGAGAAAGAGTAGGTACCAATGTAGAGGACTCCTAGTGAGAGAAAGAGTAGGTACCGATGTAGAGGACTCTTAGTGAGAGAAAGAGTAGGTACCGATGTAGAGGACTCTTAGTGAGAGAAAGAGTAGGTACCGATGTAACAGACTCTTAGTGAGAGAAAGAGTAGGTACCAATGTAGAGGACTCTTAGTGAGAGAAAGAGTAGGTACCAATGTAGAGGACTCTTAGTGAGAGAAAGAGTAGGTACCAATGTAGAGGACTCTTAGTGAGAGAAAGAGTAGGTACCAATGTAGAGGACTCTTAGTGAGAGAAAGAGTAGGTACTGATGTAGAGGACTCTTAGTGAGAGAAAGAGTAGGTACCGATGTAAAGGACTCTTAGTGAGAGAAAGAGTAGGTACTGATGTAGAGGACTCTTAGTGAGAGAAAGAGTAGGTACCAATGTAGAGGACTCTTAGTGAGAGAAAGAGTAGGTACTGATGTAGAGGACTCTTAGTGAGAGAAAGAGTAGGTACCAATGTAGAGGACTCTTAGTGAGAGAAAGAGTAGGTACCGATGTAGAGGACTCTTAGTGAGAGAAAGAGTAGGTACCGATGTAACAGACTCTTAGTGAGAGAAAGAGTAGGTACCGATGTAACAGACTCTTAGTGAGAGAAAGAGTAGGTACCAATGTAGAGGACTCCTAGTGAGAGAAAGAGTAGGTACCAATGTAGAGGACTCCTAGTGAGAGAAAGAGTAGGTACTGATGTAGAGGACTCTTAGTGAGAGAAAGAGTAGGTACCGATGTAGAGGACTCTTAGTGAGAGAAAGAGTAGGTACTGATGTAGAGGACTCTTAGTGAGAGAAAGAGTAGGTACCAATGTAGAGGACTCTTAGTGAGAGAAAGAGTAGGTACCGATGTAGAGGACTCTTAGTGAGAGAAAGAGTAGGTACCGATGTAAAGGACTCTTAGTGAGAGAAAGAGTAGGTACCGATGTAACAGACTCTTAGTGAGAGAAAGAGTAGGTACCAATGTAGAGGACTCCTAGTGAAAGAAAGAGTAGGTACCGATGTAACAGACTCTTAGTGAGAGAAAGAGTAGGTACCGATGTAGAGGACTCTTAGTGAGAGAAAGAGTAGGTACTGATGTAGAGGACTCTTAGTGAGAGAAAGAGTAGGTACTGATGTAGAGGACTCTTAGTGAGAGAAAGAGTAGGTACCGATGTAAAGGACTCTTAGTGAGAGAGAAAGGATTTGACATTAAAGGATTTATTTAAAATAGAAACTACACACATGCCATGCAAGAAGATTAAGAGCAACAGTATAAAACAGACATCTTGAAATAAATAAATAAATAATAAATATCTTTTCACTTGTACATGCATACATGTGTCGTGACTGAGGTCCATAACTGGCATGATGCATTACCCGTCTGCACAACGCACACACACATCTGCACTTCCATACTTGTGAGGACATTTACAATGCATTCCCTTGAACACAACTCTTAGCTCTTCACTTTCTGTCCTCACTGTCCAAAAACGGTCTCACTTTCTAATTATGGGTTTACATAAATATTTTACAAAAGTGTCAAAGCTTTTCCAAAACTGATCCAAAAGAAAAATGGCTGCACTTTAATAACATCTTTTTAAAATGTTCTCCCTGTCCAAACATGTCCCCAGTTTCTAAAATCATCCTCACAGTCAGGAATTATCCTAAAATGCTCAAAACAACTTTCAATTTCCAAACTCTCTCAAAATATATACAAACACACACCTCACCTTCATTGATTGACATCCATCAGTTTCAGCGTGAGCCACATCTGAGCCACAAATCAGCAAAATCAACACCGCCGAGGCATATATGACACACGCATGCGCACACACACAAAAAAAAAAAAAAAACACACACACACACACACACACACACACACACACACACACACCCTGCAGTCAATCTGCACTCTGCTCCATTTCACCCACTGCAGGATTTAAAACCACTAAAAAGAGTTTTTTTAATCCTCACGGCTTATAAAAGCTAAATCCTTTTCACCCAACTGTTCACTGGCTCTGAGGATGACATCATCACCCGAGTGACACAACAACCCCGTCGACAGACAGCAGATGACGAGTGTGATTTTCGTCATTAAATGGGGTCATTTGCACAGATCAATGGTTTGAAGCAGACGAAATAAAAAGCTCAGGGATGTAATTAAGTGAGGGAGCCGTTAAACAGTCTTCTCATTGGAAATAAATACATTTGAAATATCTAAATAACAGTTAAATAGTAAGTAATTTACACTTACAACTCTTAATCTTTCATTAACTGATTAAAGAAGTCACATTTTTAGGATTATAAAGGATTTAACATTACCCCGACTCTGCTTTCATCTCTGGAGAAATACACGTGGAAGTTTATCTTTTAATTAAAATGGTTTAATGATGATTTATGTCATGCTTAACAACTTAACAGTGTGGCCAATTTAATAGATACACTTTATTAAAGTTAATAGTCCCCTTGTGGTAATTTTGTTTTACCTTACGTGTTAAACTTATTTGGGGATGCAAAATGAAACAGTGACCATTTCACAATAAGCAGAGAAATATCACAGCAGTTTTAGAATATTGTGACATTCGGTCATTTGGACGTTAAAAGTAATGCCACACTTTATATGTGTATAATTGAGTGGGATCCAAAATAGTAGCAGCAGCCTATAAAATACAGGTGTAGGTTAACTGCCAAGAGAAATTGACATTTCCCCACTGTAATTTTAGGAATACAAAATAGCACAATAACGCAAAGCGAAAAATAGAAGAGGAAACCCTTGATTAGGAGAATACTAGGATAGCAATAGTTTTAACTTTTTTAAATGCTAAATAATGAATAGGAATAAAAGGTCTCTGGCATTTGCCATTTATGTCCCATCTGAGCAGTGACAGTGTGTTTGTTCCACTACTTCTGGGGATGCAACAATATCCCAGTTGCTGATTTACTCTAAGAAGATCATAGCCTGTGTCCTTATTAAAATGGAAGGTGATGATCAAGTGACCCACATCACTCACGCAGCCACAGAGCCCATTCACCTCATCATGAGATGCCAACTTGCGTGGCTGCCTCTTACCTGGAAGCGCAGGATGATGGTCCAGATGAGCCCCAGGGTGAGGCGGTGGTTTCCGTCTACGATGTCGTGGGAGCCCATGTTCTCCAGGTGGACCCTCTGCTCCTTCAGGAACTGCAGAGCCTTGTCCACGTTCTCCAGGCAGTGGATCCTCATCCGGCCCTTGGTGGGTTTGGGCTGAAACAAAACAAAAAACACATCTCAGTTTATTTACGACTTTCAAAAACCAGGAACCGTGGACTGCTTCCTGCTGTCGAAAGAAGAAAACAGCTGCAGACTCTCATTCTTTAAGTGTTTTGTTTTTTATTATTACAATAGAGCAACTTTTACTATATATTATTGGGATGAAAACAATAATATCCTGTTTTAATCTCAGTAGATACATCCATTAAACAGTAAAACAGTTGTAAATACTTAAAGCAATAAATATCTTAGCTCATATCATATCTATCTTAGCTCATAAATATCTTAATGTGTTAAGCAAAACTACGGGCACGAACCAAATGCTACTGCCGACTGAAACCACCAGAAAACCAGGACGTTAAATTGTAAGTAAGGACCAGTGCAGCTGTGAAAACCATCTCATCACAGAACCCTGAAACATTCCAGTTTACAGATAATAAAAATGTTTAATGCGAGATAAATTTTCAGTTTTTTAATGAAGTTTTGTCTCAAAAGATTGAGAAAGGTGACTGTAAAAGTATTTTTGTCTTTCTCCATATTGCAATTATTTACAATTCACATAGGTTTTAAGAGTAATTTCAAAAATGTAGTTGTAGACGTGAAAATCGGAAAATCAGATATATAAACTTTAATGAATTGTTTCTTAGTTTATAGACTCTATATATTATTGTGATTGAATTGAACGTGTGTCTGATGTCTTCTGGATCTGATTCATGCTGGACATATTTATATTCCTGCAATCGTCACCAAGCTCTGAGAGCATCTCTCCCCACATTTGGCTCAACCAAAGAGCTGAAATGTTGTTTTAAATCCATAGAATCAACAACAGAATATTTTCCTCAACAGTCGACTTGCTTCGTGTTAAAAATAGACATTTGTACACATCTATAAACCTCCACACCCTCAGAAAGTCCATCGATTCAGTCATGGCAAAACAACATCTTACTGACCTTACGTCAGTTATTGACAGGCAGTGAATGACCTTTGGTATAAATGGAGAGATAGAAAAGCAAAGCTGAACAGGTGACAGGAAGTGTCAGGTTTTCCAGCAGACTGAATGAAATATGATGAATGAAGAGGAGTCAGATATGATTATTATTACTACAGTGGAGGGATTCCACACTGCGATAACCTACTTTACTGCAGAGCTTCAGTCGTGCATCAGACAGATGTCTGACGGCAATGCAGATGCACAACAAACAACCAGTAAACAACAACAGGAACGCAACTGAAGGTGAGAGAGAAGAGAAACGCAAGGGTTTTTAGGTAGAAACAACTCAGATCCTTCCTTTAAGTAAAAGTACTGATGCAGCAATGTGAAAAGTTGCGTATTAAAAATGAAACTTTAGCAAAAGAAAAAAAAACACTTAAGTATTATTAGCGAGATGTACTTCAAAGTAGGAAAAGTACTCATTCTGCAGAAGGACCCTGGCTGGTATCACTGTTGTATATTATAATTCTGTATTAATAACATCAATACATTAATGTTGTAGTCATGTTACCGCTACATGTACAGTAGCTCACGCCTGCAGGAAGAGCGCCGGACTTTAAAGGCAAACTTTAGTGGCCAATTTAGTGGAATTACAACACCAAGCCCAAAAAAAGATTTACTTGTTAACCATAGACTTACATTCTAAAAGAGACGCATGTAAATCATTTATACAACTTATGTAAAATTAAATGTAGTGCAGGCGGTTCAACATTTCCTCAGAAATGAAGTGGAATAATTAATGCCGTTTGAATCCTATTCCATTGTTGAAGAGTTTCCCTGAGGACATATCTGAGCTATTATACGAGGCCGCAATATCATTCATGAGAGCACATTGTTTTAAAGCGCATCTGTTTTTTTAAGCAGCCTCTGTATTCTGTCTGAGTGACGCATGGAGGATTAAAGCCACAGGAAGTTCTGGAGGCTGATGCAATTAATGCGGATCTAATAACAATAATATACACGTCTATCTGGTCAATATCCAACTTTATTAAACTAACTTCAACGTCACTCAGTCTGTGCTGGGGACAGGTGTGTGACCAGCTGGTGATTATCAAACCAACTTCAACTGCTTCCTCTCGGTTTCTGCTTCGTATCCTCACCTGAGAGTCACTGAGCAAGCTGCTCGTTTCATGGTATACTTCATGAGGAAACCTTTGTTTTATACATTTGTTATCCATATTCATCTTTTATAGAAGTACAATGAATGTTTCTGACCACAGTAGACAGTTTCTGGCCCCTCACCTGAAATAAAGACTAATTCTTCTTACTTTTTAATTGCCAGAAATGTTTTTTTTGTCTTTTATATCTTTCCGTTTCTGATGACGTTGCGTCTCGCTGGTGGTCTGCGGCTGAAGACGAGTCCCTTGGATGACACCGACATGTTTAGGGTGATGTTTGAAATATAAATAAAACAAAAAACATAGTAATAATAAATAACCACATTGAAATAAATGTCAGAGCCGTCAGAGCAGCGTCCACATGTCCTCCGCTCAACGCTGACCATCCGAACTACGACCAGGCGGCCGGCCAACAACAACACTGCTGTCTTTGCTTTTCCTCACACAGACACACAAACACCAGCCGGCTAAAAAGTCTCTCTGTGATTCAGGATCTGGACTCAAACCAGAGATATTTTGGACTGTTGTCTGCTGGAGTCACACATCCATGAAGCCACACAGAGCTTCAGGGGTCAGCACTTTGGGCCATGAAAGAAAACAAACATCGCTTTACTTCCATCCGCTGTTTGGTGCTTTTAGCCGTCTTTAGCCTGAGCGGTCATGCTGCGTCATGTCGGGCACAGAGGTGGGAGTCTCTCTTTTTGGTTAAAGTCTTTCGACATCGGAGACACCTTTTGGTTTGCTCCGGCAGTGAAAGGTTGGCTATATTATACCTCTTTCTTGGAAATCCCTTGAAAAAGCAACAACGTGTCGAACAAGTATTGTGAGTGTATCAAAGCGTGATATCTCCTCCCTCTGTGCCATAGAGCTCCATTGTTGTCCAAAAACTAAGAGACAATAGTCCCAAAGAAACACACTATTTCTTCCCGTTTGTTCAATAAAAACTACATGAACAGTTGTGGAAAAGTAAGTATGCACATTTACTAGGGGTGGGAATCACCAGAGGTCCCACGATTCGATTTTATCACGATACTTGGGTCCCGATTCTGCGATACATTGAGTATTGCGATTTTATTCCCTTTTTTTCACCGCAAATTGTCCCCAAAGGAAAACTTTGTCAACATATTGTATCTAAGAAGAAACCATTTTCAGTCTGTTCATCTCACTTCAATCATTTTTATTGCAGCAAAATGTGATCGTCAAGCAGACAATCTGACCAACACTTTCAGAAATGTTGCACCTGACAAACTGAACTGCTTGTGTTACAGTCTGCATTGTCGCGTCATTCGAGCTGGACGCGCCAGAGAGGGGGCGGGGCTTATCTCTGTGGTTTATCGGCGCGCAAAGAGTTTTCCATTCCTGCCTCCACCATGAAAATAACTACTATTTTTGCGTTATACTTGTTGTGAAAATCCCAAAGAGGTCGGAGCATCAAACGCCGTCGTGTCTGGGTTCATAATATTACTTCTCCAGGAACTGCGTCGGGATGACGGTGTTACGGATTAACAGGCGGCCGTGTTAACTGGCGACTTTCGGCCGGAAGTCGCCAGTTAACACGGCCGCCTGTTACTCCGTAACACCGGCTGCTTCTTTACAAATTGAGATTTAACACACAAAACAAATGATGCTATCCAATTACACCAGTAAATTGTTGCTTCCACGTTAATGCAACAGTCACACTCTTGTAATGATGTATGGATGTAAAGAATAACACGAAGGAGCCTTTAAATCCGGCCTCTGCAGTGCGGAAGCAGCCGCTCGCTCTCAGATTCTTCTGCAGCTCCTGGAGGCGTTTTGGCTCCATGTAAACCCTCAGAGTTACTCAATGACTCCTTTCACAACTCGCACCGTCTCCCACTGTTGTTCCCTCCGTCCATCCCGCTCACCACTTCTTCACCATCGCTCTGCTTCTCGGGTTTATTCTATTTCAATATCCCTTTCCCCCCCCCCCTCTTTTCAATTCCACACATTCCCGTCTCGTTTCCTAAGCTCGGCATCTTTTCCTCCCCTCACTTCCTCCTCCGCGAGAAACCAAAATGCCACAGATTGCATAACACAATAAATAAAGTATAACATAAAAGTTAAATAATCAGAAAACGGAGTATACATTCCTGGCTGACTGTAGCTGTGTTTCCTCTCTGTGTGTGTTTGACAGCTTGTGAAAAGGCCGGATGACAGCAGAGAGAAGAGTTGAAGAGAGAAGAGAGACGGCCAAGAAGAAGAAAAAGAAGACGAGGGGAGTTTGGCTCGTAGCGCTGGCAGTCACAAGGCGCAGGACCGTCTGAGCGAGTTTAAATGCTGTGTGTGTGTGTGTGTGTGTGTGTGTGAGAGAGGATACATTAGGGTAGGGTTTCTACAGAGTTCAACAAGTTTAAATTTAATACTTTTTCAGAATAAAATTTAATGCGGTCATGATCCTGGGTGGATGATAGAAGCCAGTGAGGACGACATGACCTGGACTTATTTATTGAATCAACATTTTTTTTTTTCAACACTAGTTCCTACAATATAATGAATCTATCAACATGACGTAGTGACATAAAATGATGGATTCATTAGCCAACCAGTTAAAGGTTCCTAGTAGAAACTAGACTGAGCTTCTTTTTGCAGTAGTGAGTGTGTTTGACTAAAACCGGCACAACGATCCTCCTAGTTATGTTTAGAGGTCTCCTGAAACACGGGAACATTTCATCACTAGCATTACAGCCTTCAGCAGCAAAGATAAGATGTAACATTGAATACCTTCTGAATGTCTTTTTTTGGAGGAAATTAAATGACTTCCATTACTTTTAAACATTTTTCCAGAGCTGCAGACACCCTGGTGGGAAGACAGAGCTCAACCAGTTCAACTGTAATGCATTCCCATTGCCATGCTGACGGCAGACTGGCAGTAACTGTATCTCTGCACGAACGCCTGTCAGCCACACACACACACACACACGCAATTGTGATAAAAAACTTCTTTCCAATAACAGTAAAGAAATAAGCAACATTAATCTGAATCTACTCAAACATATTGTTGGTCATAGACGGACTTCTGTAGATTTTGTTGATTTATTAAATATTGCCAACGCTAAACACTTTGGACTGTTGGAAAATGGAACCAAAAAACAAAAACACCACAAAGAGAAAAGTTGAATTAATTCAACTGCTGAGCTTCTGTTGCTGCTGCAGCTCACCTTTAATTCAATCTCATGTTTTATCCAATTATTCAAACCACCTAGCAGGAAGTAAACACGACGGTTATTGAACATGTTTATCATCCACCTCACTAACAAAACAAGAACAATGACATAATGGAGCTTTAATTAATGACAAACGCGACCATGAGTCATATTTATGAGAGAAAACATGGCATACTGCTGTCCATTTCATATTGTCTGAAAGAAAGGACCAGACTTCAGGTTGTGACTAATTCCTGGATGCTAAATCTTTAAATGAGTTTGCTTTTTGCACGGAGAGGCGTTCATCCAAACATGAGGGATTACATCTACCAACACGCCACTATGAGTCCGTTTCATTGGTTTAAAACAGTTTGGACCACAGATATGATCACCACTTGACTATTTTTCCTTCGTCAGACGACAGGAAGTTGTTTATTATTTACAAAACTCTTCATGGTTGAGTGCTTGTTCCATCCAAATGTTGCACATATTTTAACCGAATTTCAAGGAACTCTGCAAACTAAAACATGAATGAACGCTCGTGTCTGTCCACTACTGGTGGAGATAATCTCCAGTTGGTTGCTTCATGTCCATCCTTACTGATTCACTAAGTCCGTTTCAGTTTTAATCCAGATACTAACTTTTACAGCTCAGACGAGCATTTCAAATTTTTTTCTACATACGAAATTCATGGTGGATGGAAAACACACATACAGTCTCAGCATCTCCTTAACTAATTAATGCATACAGAAATATAGCTAGACACAGGTCTATTTAAGCTATCTTGCTGGAGCCATAAGATGTATTATAACAAAGTTATGATCCACCACAAATACCAAGTAGTGTGTTTATATATTATAGGAGACAGAGAGACAGAGCGAGAGGTGATTCCTGGTTAATGATTTTAAGAATCATAAAGTCAGTATTTAAACAACCCGATAAGACGAGCTGGAGATTGGAGACCAACAGCTTGTCGTGCGCAGCCACAGAGGGAAGGTCACTGCTGAAGGACATCATTATATACTGGAACAAGGTGTTCTGCGCTTGAAGCCTTAATTAATGAGCAAAATGATTCCTCTAAAGAATTAAATACATCATAAAGAGAATGTAGAAATTGTCTGGTTAATCTATAATGCCTGAGAGTCAAATTCAGAGAGACTATAAAGGCAGATAGTTTGTGTGATGGGTATTAGGCTCCTCTTTTACCCTGAACAAATATATATAAAATAATGCTTGTAGCTTAAATGTTCTTAGTCATGGTGTTTCCTGGTTTATAAAACTAATTTGATATTTAAATAGATTACAGCGCTCTTGGGCAGATGCACATTTAATTTCTCTTTGTGCATTTCTAACATTGTGCTGATGTAGTTTTTAATGTTGATTTGGAGGCATTAAAATGTCTCATCAAGACAACATTGGACACACTTAACATTGAGATCTGTAGAACAAGAGGATTCCCTAAAATGTTGAACTGTTCCTTTAACTGTAACCTGCAGTTCAGGTGCGAGGCCCTCCCTCCTCTGCGCTCCTTTCAAAATAAAAGCACAAACGGCAGCGAGACCCACCAGTTTCTCTCCCGACAGGACCTCCAGCAGTTTGATGAGCATGCGTCCGTCCCTCAGGTCCATGTAGAGGTCGGTGATCCGACAGGAAACTCTGGACAGGTGAGAGTTCACCCATTTGACGAAGGTCTTCTTCTGCACCGCCTCGCGCTCATCTGGGAGAGACACAGGGAGAGATCAGGGGTCAGCGGAAGAGGAATCGAAGTTGGAAAACGTGACGACAACCGAGGAAGACCGTGAGGGGGTGACGAAAGCTTTGTGAAAAGGCAGTAAGGCGACGTTGAGTTATTTTGCAGAGCAGCCGGTTTGAGTCCTGCAGGTGTGTTTGGATGTGGACGTGTTTCCTGCGAGTGTTATCCCATTCGCTCGTTGTTCTTGGAAAGCTTGTGCGATTGTGTGCGTGTGCTTGGGAGAGGTTTCCTGTATCTGACAAAGCAGACTAAATCTAAATCACTTTAACCCCCCCCCACCCTCCACACACACACACACACACACACACACACACACACACACACACACACAGAGATGAACGACAGTCTGACAGCGGACACCTGCCGTCTGCAACAAAACTTAGTTTGTATCCCACAGGCCTGATGGCTTGTGTTACTGCTCACACACACACACTCAAGTGTGTGTGTCTGTATAGTATGTCAGAATGTTTCCTTGGCTGAACTCTGGCTAAGTTGCCATAACAACCAAGTCAAGTGAGGAAGTTGCACAAGGAGGAGAGGGCGTCTCACACACACGTTTCTCCTCCGTGAACATTGAGTGTGCAGCAGTGAAGGTCAAAGGTCAACGCAGGCTGATGACACGCCCTGAAACCCATTTAAATCTTCGCAATTTCCAATCCGTAGACTTTGAACTAATTTCTCGCCGTTTCCAACTTTTCCTGGAGATTATGATTGCGATACCGTGACACAAGATATCTGCTGGAATGTCTGATCCCAGTTCTGTTGCCCAGATGATGACTTACAGCTCACGTGAGGCATCGTTGCGTTTTCTCTTTTCTGGATATTCTGTATTATTAAAAAAGGCCCGAGTCAGATGCATGCAAGTTCTCAAAAAAATCTGGGATTCCCAGTTGTATGCAAGACTCTCATATGACACGGACATGAAGCGTTAGCATGAATCTTACGGAGTGATTTCAGAACATGCGAGTTATGAGTCATGTTCTCGTTGTGTTTTCTTGTTCACAAAGCCTCGTGTTTCCAGCAAAGGATTTAAACTATCAATGTCAAATTAAAACAAACACAAATGAGCCCATCTCGACACACGAGGAGGACATTTTCTCTGCAGCATGAACTGAAAATGAGACATGAATGAACTCCGCTTGACCTCTGGAAGGAAACTGGACTCACACACACAAACAAGTGATAAGAACCACCCGACTGTTTTAGACACGCAAACAAACATTCAGTGTGTGTGCGCAGGACAATAGCTTTAGTGTTTCACTGGTATTCAGCAGCTTTATCACTCAGGACAAACAGTGTGGAGGATTTCTCGTATCAAACTGGAGCTGCTGGAAATATGCGGAGAAGACGTCACGGCGGCCGCGATCGACGAGCGGCCCGGAGCCAGAACCGCTAAACATGCAACAGTCGGGAGTTTGACATCACGGAAATGTTCCTCAATACTACAATACAAGGATTCAGAAGGAGGCTCTTCCTGGCTGCGAGTGTAATACGAGGAAAATATAAATATATTCAAAAGCAGGAATGTTAATGTGTCAGATTTAAAAAAAAAGGTGCAGCCGGCTAAGTGGAGCCAGCAGTCTGAGTCTCGACACAAAATGACAATAAATGTTGCCGATCGGTGACGGTCAGAGCCCAGTTAGCGCAGACAGAAATGTGCCAAGCTTTCTAAACCGGCAGAGTTCAGACTCTGTCCTCACCGGGGGGGAAACGGCAGCGTTGTTGGTTTGATTTAACGTGAAAGTGACCGGTTTTAATTTCCCCTAAGCAGCGTCCTCTCTCGGACGCAGAGGTAGGAGGACGTTATTATAGTGCTGTGATCCGCTCTGACACATTATGTCCTCGCTGTACGATGAAATATCCACATTTTAAATTTAAAAATAATCGGACTTTCGTAGTCATCTTACGATAAAATATTAATTCCAGCAAAAGATGCAGCATTTAGGGAGATTTACATTGTTGTTTCTAACTAAAGCTAAAGGCCGCTGTGTGTGTGTGTGGCTCTATGAACTCAGGACCTTGACTTCCCATGATGCATTTTTTTTCTGTAGATATGTGATTTATGGGAGTGACCCATTCACAGGATGATACAAGGAATAACACACCTCACATGACGTTCAGGATGCACATTCCTTTCTCTGTGTGTGTGTGTGTGTGTGTGTGTGTGTGTGTGTGTGTGTGTGTGTGTGTGTGTGTGTGTGTGTGTGTTAAAGTGGGCAGAGACATTGATTTCTACTAGGTTTTTGTTATTTGTCCCAATGAGACAAACAAGGCCACAGACTTGTCTGGCCTCTGTGTGTGTGTGTGTGTGTGTGTGTGTGACCCTGGGCTTAGGTTGAGGTCATCCTCCACTATAATTGTGTTAGTGTGTGTGTGCGCATGCTATTGACCCACAGAGACACTCCATCAATATATCACTGTCTCCTCGCTCTAATCACACACACACACACACACGGTGTTGTGAATTCAGCAGTATCCATAAAGCCAGAGGCGGTAATTGAAGCCATTGACATTGAGTTCTGCTTAGCTGTGCATATGCGTGTGTGCAGCGCAGCCTTAGCAGGTGAAACCACTTTATTTAGCTCAATGCTAACGGTGCTGTAAATGTCACAGATGAAGTCCAGCTGCAGATAAACTGTACTGTCATTATTGGTTTAACTGCCAAGTAAAGATTTAGTACGTTATAATGACATTATGATAAATATCATATCCGTCCCCTATAGATAAAGTAAGAGGGGTGTGGTTAATAGTAGAGTCAGCAAGTCTAAAATATAGCTAAACAGCAAACACCAGAATAATATACAACATGATTAAGTAATGATGTGTATGTCTGTATTAAAATAGCAACATAAGCGTATAGTCCAGCGCTTCCAACAGAACGGCATCTTCGAATATTAAGAACAGTTTTCTCACACACACACACACACACTTTCCTGCTGGGACGTGCATCTGCTCCTTTTTCAGCACAGGAAGGGGAAGCCCCAACACACACACACACTATAACATAAAGTAGTGGACACGCACTTCCCTGTGTGCAGAAAATGCAGGAGGAAGCATGAAGATGGAGATAAGACACACTGCTAATCACAACACACAGACCGGCCCAGGAGGACAGATAAAACACACACACGTCCATTTTAATGCACACTTAGACACACTAATAAAAACACACTCTGACCAGCGAGGTTATTGAGGGCAGATATAAGACAATGTCTGTTTGTTACTGCTGGCGGCTCATTAACATTATCGTTAATGCGATAATGAAATTCACAAGAAAAAAAGAGGAAGAACAAATGAGGAAAGAAAAGAATAGAAAGAGAGGGAAGGAAAGACGATGAGAAGAAAGGGAAAGGAATAGGAAGCTTTTCTGTCACTGCAGATTCAACACTTCAACAGAGTTTAACCCCAAACAGTAACATTTACACGTCGGCCCTGAGCTGAGCCTTCAGGCAGTGTTCCTCTCCAGCTGTGTTCAAACCTAAGCATCCACCAATCAGCTTCTTTCATGTATTGATTAAGGTCAGGGGTCATCATTCAGGACAGTCTGAACTTCAATCAAACAGGAGGCGGGACTTCTGTCTGACAAGTTCAACTCGGGGCAGAAAAATCCCTCAAGAACAACACACTAAAAATGACAAATTCTATCAAACACACATACACAGTCCACAGCTGTGTTCCCCTGGGTGATGACTAACACACTAACACACACACACACACACACACACACACAGTGTGTTTTAACGTGATTTTGGTCCAGGAATAAATCTTCAATTTGTTATTATCCAGAGCAACTCGAAGTGTGTGTGTGTGTGTGTGTGTGTGTGTGTGTGTGTGTGTGTGTGTGTGTGTTGGTGGGGGATTTTGGGGGAAATGTCTTCACAGTTAGTTATGCTTTTTAATGTTTGCTCCTTCATCCAATAATGACTAATACTTGGTTCTGTGTAGGCGTAAATGTGCACACGCAAGCATGCACACACACACACACACACACACACACACACACACACACACACACACACACACACACACACACACACACACTAAACCCCAGAAGTGAAGATTAGATGCAAGACGAGGAGGGAGAGGTGGGCGAGATGCTGGTTGTCACATAAAAGCAGAGAGGCTTGTTTATGTAATAAACATGTGATAAATATAAAAAGGGAATAGAAATATCAAATAATTGATTTACAAGTAGATAAACACTCCAGGTGAAACACTGAATGGTGAGCATGAACATAGTTGTATCTGCTCTTGAAATGTAAAAAAAAAAAAAAAAAAAAAAAAAAAAAAAAAAAAAAGGCAATCCAACCACCGGATGAGTCACACAGAAATGGGTTGAGAAACACTTTCTCTTCTTGTAAACTGTTTTGGTTGTGTGATTCACATCAAAAGAAATGTGAACACATTTATATTTTGTAAAGTAAACGTGTGCTTATGGTAATAAGTCAGTCATTACGATGGAGAGCAACGACAGCCCGCTTCAGTGATGATGCGTTTATGAAACGACGAGTGCAGAAATGAGTTGTGTTTTCGTTATTCAAAACTTACACTAAACAACATCATTGAAGCGTCTCTGGTTGATGCACTTTTTAACCCTCACACTTCAGGTTTGGTCGAGAACGTTTGATTTGGTCTCCTCAGAGTCAACATGAATTATCTGCAGCTGATGTAATCCGTCTCCAGCTGTGTTTGTCATTTAAAATGAAGCGTCAGTCAGCGCCTCCTGAAAAATGAGAAGTCTACTTCCTGAATGTTTTGCATATTATTATTGAAAAATGAGTGCGGAGAATGAAAAACACTTAAGAGATTCATCGTCATCCGATCCAACAGAGACACACACACACACACACCTTCAGGTGAGATGCAGAATTACTCTTTAAAACCCAAAAAAACGTGTCAGAGGAAGAGAGCCAAGACTGTCGACTTTGTGTGTGTTAGACAGGCTGAACACATCAAACATCTGTTTCCACTAACAGACAGAGAAGGTCTCTCTCTCACACACACACACACACACACACACACACACTGTTCAGTCTCCCATGTCTGTGGTGTGTTTCAAAATCCAAAACAGTTCTGGGCCCTGCACAGTGGATCGCATGACATTGGCCAAACACAGACACACACACACACACCAAACGATCATATAACCTTATCAAAATACACACTTCCAGCGTTGCAATTCCAGGATTCTTGCATTCCTCATCTCCCACAGGAGGAGCAGGGAGGCCGCCGAATATTACCCTGAGTGAGTGAGTGAGTGAGTGAGTGTGTGAGTGAGTGTGTGTTCATATCAGACGAACACTGCAGTATTTGCCTCATTGTTAACCAGTTGCCTGCCTTTCATCAATAAAACAAATGAATTATTTTCTGGCTGCAGATTCTATACAGTTAACAATGAGCTGCTTTTCATCATTCATTTGTCTTTTTTTTTTTTTTTTTTACTTTGGGACGAAAGCAGAACTCTCCTCATTTGAACCGTTCTCCTGCTATTTCATAGACTAAACAATGAATTGATGAATCAAAGAACACATTACATGTTAGTCGCAGCACTATGTTCACAAACTGATAGGAAAGGGGGATGTACTGTATGCGTTACAGCTCACAGCACATTTAGGCTGAGGCATATTTAATTAATAATGCAATTTTGTTTTTTTTTTAATCCCAGGAGAATAGCGCTGCATGAAAACATAAAACCTGCTGCACAGGTTTCCTTTCATGCTTTCCTTAAAAAGAAAGAGAACATCTAATGCTGTTTTTCATATATCTGTGGAATGAGCTGCGTGTGGATCTGCTTTGGCAGAACGCTTCAGAGAGGATTTAGGCATCAACTTCCAGCACGAACTAAACGGTGCAGAGGGGCCTCCTATAAGACCGGTAGAATCACATGTTCAAAGATGCTAAATGAGCTAGAAAAAGGTCAGGAATGAGCTAAACCCAGAAAATAAAAAAAGGCCTATAAAAGAAACATGTTTCTCAACATCCTGCAGTCAGACAGCAGGAGACCGGCAAAACCCTTTCAACCAATCGCGGCACACAATACTGAGCCGGCTGGAGCCTCGGCCAATGACACTGGCCTCTGTCACTGTCTGAAATATGAGAGCAGAGTGTAAATGAATGGATGTGACACACACACACTGACACACACATACACAGGGTTTTCCCATTGGAGCAGAGTGTGAGCCAGAATTAGGAACAGAGGACTATTGAGCGCTGCTGAACACACTGACTTCCTGATTATCAGACTGCGAA
Organism: Taurulus bubalis; assembly: GCF_910589615.1. Classification (NCBI taxonomy): domain Eukaryota; kingdom Metazoa; phylum Chordata; class Actinopteri; order Perciformes; family Cottidae; genus Taurulus; species Taurulus bubalis. The sequence continues at coordinate 5,872,277 of NC_136602.1, forward strand.
ACTGACTGAAGCCATATGTCCCGTTAACTCGGAGACATTTTCAGCCTCGACTGTTTCAGAGTTTATTTGGGTTGCGTCCAAAGTCTTCAGGCGCCAAACTAGAAGTCAATTAACTCCAATTAAAGTGTTTCAGGTCTCTGAATGCTGATCATTGTAACGACACGGCACTTTAATGACTACGTTTACATGCACTCATATTCCACTTTTATTTAGAATAATTTTGGGAATATTTCACTTATTTCGCCATGTAAAACATCTTATTAGGGAATATTGCATTTTTTTTTTCTGAATACATGGTGCATGTAAACACACCATTGGGACCAGGTCTTTGTATTCCTGCAGAACCGGGAGAAAAATGTGGGATTTGAAGCCAAGAAGTCGTTCCAATAGGAATCAAGTTTGTACCTGTGTGTTTGTAACACAGGAGAGCAGACACACACACTGTCTGTTCTTACTGATATTATTTCACCTTAAACTTATAGAGTTAATGTCACCGAGCAGAACACTGACGGGCCGGAGCTTGTTTGTGAGTTCATGTTTCAGGAATCAGCCTCAAATCACTTTTTGCGAGCCAGCGAGTGAAACTGAAAAGAACTTTACTTGGTCCTTAATTCAATGAGATTCCTTATTTAATTAACTTATACTACCTCTCAGGTAGTATAAGTAGCGCACACGCAGACACACAAATCTTGCAAAAACAAACCGTTTGCAGAGGATGGGACTCTCTAGGGTTGCAGTTGCATCACTTAAAAACATTCAAACCTCGTTTTGGACTTTGAATGGGGACGAGCTGGAGTTCAACTTTGGGGCCGTTTGACTAACAGGGGATGTTTCCTGTTGCTTATATTTGTGTGGCACCATTAAAAGCATGCATAATGAGCTGTGAGCAGCTCCTGTTTGCAGTGTATCCATTAATGAGCAGACAACTAGAACTGAAGTTATCGTACACTGAAGAAAACTTGAACAAGTTCTCAAGTTACAAGGAGGAAGTTTTCCAAATCAGATGTATGGGTGTTTATTCACAATGGAAATCCCAGGTAATACTTCTCATAATATGTGCTCATGTGTGAATTACTGTCCTTCTTTACATAACGTCAAATAAACTGAAGAGCATTAAACCAAGAATCCCTCAAAAGGACTTTGGATGAGAATAAATCAGGTTCCTTTTTTTGGGAGAGTTTCGTCATTCGGTCAAACTTGTTGCGCTTTGTGTTCGCGCAAACCTCACTTAGCGCTACAGTCAATGTTTACGTCCTTGAGGAGAAGATAGAAAAAGAAGCCCAACGAGCCGCTACAGCGACACGTTACGCGGTGAAACCTCCAAGGAAACGCAGCCGGGCCCCGTTTCACTTTTACAATCCTGCAGCGGGTCATTACACACAGAGACAAGCGATAAGATCGCTATCTGACACGCACACACACATATTTGCTTAAACATGTTGCACAATTGTCACACCTGCAGGGGCCAAACCTTTTGGATACACCTCGCTAACTAAGCTGTACTAAAATGCACGACTCAGCGGTTCTGTTTTTTTTTTTAGTTCATTCCATTTGAGTGTTTGTGGCCCGCTGCTCTCATCACACACTGACAGTTTAATAAAGACGTCAAGCCTTCTTCCTTCCGCTTCCTGTGCCTCCATGCGGCTTAATTCTCTTCTTTTTTTATTTATTCAACAAACAGGCTTTTCAGGCATCAGTCAGCGCCGCGTCACAGAGCTCCCTACTGTCGACCACCAGGAAACAAAATGGTGTCCATACAAGTCATCATTCTTCATTACAGTGGTCATGTTATCTCCATCAGTCACTGGTGGATGACTGAAATTCCTCATTGCTGAGAAAATAAACTGCGTGTGTGTGTTTGTGTCACTCTAATGCTAATGAAACGGCATCAGAGTGCCACAGACATCCGTCATGATGTAACGACTTTCCTCCAGTAATCTCGCAGCCGATAGAATCTAAAATATCTGAAGCATGAGATTCCTGTCATGGATCTGTCAAACGCATCATTATTATTGGATCTTTTGCATCAATCGAGGCCGTGCAGCTGACGTCACAGCCAGCAAATCACACCACGAAGTAGACGACATGCTATGCTTAACCTGCTAGCTGGACCGACTGCGTTTACACCGACTGCTGAGGGAAGCAAGAAAAAACGCCGCGTCAGCAAACTGCATTAAAACCAGACAGATTTATGGATTCAAAAGCTCAGTTTTGAAACTACAGAAGAGGAGACCCACGTGTTTAAACTTGAAGCTACTATGAAGAGCATATGTATAAATATAATCAGTAAAAATCTATTTCAAGCTTTTTATTGTTTAGTTGAATCATGACAGAGACTTGTCCTGTAATCATGTCACCTTGAAATGGAGCCTGCAGCAGGATGTGGAGTTTGCCATAATGTTAGTGGAGTTGGCTAATTATAATTATTCCTTTATTTTATTACCTCGGCAGTGTACTGTTGGCGGCTGGTTTAGCAGCTTAAACCCAGCTGTGGCTGAAGTTTAGCTCAAGTGAAATACAGATTCGAGCTGCTGTTCACCTGAGCGGTCACTTGAAAACACTTGTACAAGAAAGATAATTGAATTCCCCAATTTACTGAGCTTTGTAAATGCATTTCCACAACAAGCATCATTGGGAACATTTGGGTCTGGATTGTGTGGCTTCACGGCGGTTGAAACCAAACCAGAGAGAAACGGATTAAAAGCATCCAAACTAGTTGTAAACAGATGTGATCTCAGTGGTTTGTGGTTTGAGTCAACTTCTCCTTTTTTTTATGAAAATAACTGTTCATCCTGTGCAGCTGATAACCTGAACACACACACAGCATGTTTTCAGTTTATTTATAGATTTTTACTTTATGATGGCTCTCTCTGGGCTCAGATGTGCCCCGCCCACCTCTCTGCTGTTGTGAGCATGCTCAGTCGAGCGTTGCCATCAAAAGGTCCTTTCATGCTGCGCGCACACACACACACACACACACACACACACACACAGAGTGGTTTCCCTGTTCTTCTCACTGTCACACACTCAAACACTTACTCGTGTCACCTTCGGCTCAGACGCCCAACAACAGCATTCTTTGTCCCTCTCTCTCTCTCTCTGTAACTGATACTGCTCACTCCACCTCAGGTGAAGGTTTCTGAATCGTCAGCATTTTAGGAATTATCATTGAGGTAAACCCAAATGTTTCACCAAGACAACATAACATGAGACGTGTTGGACTCGTGTTTCACAACAAGGAAAAACAGTCTAGCTTTCACATCACAGGTCTGACTTATTTCTGGAAAACCAGCAGTGAACGGTAATTAATGACGATATTTTATATAAAATCGGAGAAAAATGTTTTTATAAACAAATAAAGTAATGCAATGTCGACAATCTGCTTTTTAACAGCATCACTACATTGATTAGACCTTTCTTGCCGTCTCAAATCTGCATTATCTTTATTTATCATTTTTAAGGCTTGAATAACACAAGCTCCAAATCTGCTATGAAAACCAATGGCTGCCTGGCACAAGAAGAAAAAGGCATGCATTTGCAAAAAATTATGCTTGAGTTGAGAAATTATGCTCGACTTGATAATGAGATGACAAAACTCCTGGAATAAGATATTGACATGAAATCAATGTGTTTAATTGTATCCAATACATTTTATTGGGTTGATCTCCACACAAGATGTATTTGTTACATCTATGTCTACCATATGTGTGGCACTTGTGTATGTATTTTATATACATTAGAATGAACAAAACATGTTTTTTAAGGTTTGTATGTTCCTGTAAATGCTCACTGCATTTAAAAACCAACACCATTGCAGAAATGCTCGTTTTCTCTTTTGTGGAGAGGGCATCATCAGATTATGTCCGACGCTGCCGAGTGGGGTCCTGGTCGAGTGAAGCGTTTCTCGTCCTGCCTTTGTGTGACTTTTATCAGCACGAGACGGCTGAAGCCTCTGTTTAATTCCACTAAGAGGATGGATGGAGGGAGGGAAGAGGAGAAAGGAGGGAGAGGGGGATGATCGGGGCAATGACAGACGCTCTGCAGAAGCTCATGAAACATTGATGAGGTGGAGGAAGAGAAGAGGAAGGAGGACGAAGGATGAAGGAGTGGATGAACACCTTTTAGACAGAGACAAAAACCAAACAAACCCCTTTCTCTGTTAATCCTCACCCCCACCACACACACACACACACACACACACACACACACACACACACACACACACACACACACACACACACACACCCCCCCCTCGGGGCTCCCAAACCACCAAGGTGTCCGCTGATTGGCTAACTCAGGACAACACAGGAGCAGAGGGGGATGATGTTATTGTTTTATAAGCACGGCTGTGCATTAGCGCTGTGTGTGTCTGATCTGACATGAACACTTGTGTGTATCTATAAATTAATCCATGATTTATTGCCGTTTTACAGCCTTTTCTGTCCCCAACCATAACTCAAACGTGTGTGTCAGAGTGTAGCCACGCCCAACACACATTTATAAATAAAGACTTGGAAGCTGCTACCAATGGGCAGGAAATTAAAGCGTTTAACATTTCTGTTTGTTTGAGTGAATTTTGTAAAAGCAGATTGATATTTTTAGATATAAAACAAAATGCTGTTTTTTCATCTATAATTCAAACTCTTCCATCAAACACCCTTGAATGTCCATGCCTTTAAACAGCTGATTCTGTAAGACCTTAAATATACACGCCATCTATACCTCCGTCTGTCTATCCACCCGTCTCTCCTCATAGCTTTACATCATTCATCCATCCACCAATAATTCATCTATCCACCAGTAATTGAGCTATAAATATTTATCTCTACATTTATTATAAATGTTACATGCATCCAGCTGTCCGTCCATCCATAATTTTCAATCAAAATCCATTAATTTTAGGTGTATGTACATACATTTGTACCATCCAATTTCAACCCCAAAATATGACATCCAATCAATCAATAACTTTCAGCCCGCCCTCCTTTTACACATCCAATCAAAAGCAAGGATTTGTTATAAATCCCTCTTGTATGACATACAGCCAACATTACGTCACACTTCAGACAGCATTGTGGTTACAGAGAAGCTGTGGGTTCAACACACTCCATCACGTTCCTCCTGAGTCATTTCGCTAGACGTCAGTCAGCATCTAACAGAAAAGCTCCCACGAGTCAGTTCAGAGTCCTTTGCTGTGCAATAATCACCCACTGCTTCCATATTCATCGCCCCGCTGGGCTTTAAACCCGCCGCCTTTTAGGATGCGAGCCGCTGCTCCGAACCACCTGAGCCACTAAGGGAGAGCACATGAATTTATGTCCTCTTAACGCGTCGCAACTGTCCTCATAAATACTGACTCCCTGTTTATCTGTCTGCAGGCCATCTAATCTGAGAAGTAAAAGAGTTTCTAGGGACGACCAGTGATGGTCTATACAACATACAGAGCATTAATATAAGCAGCAAACAACTATTTGCAATGTAATAATAAAGTTAGGAAATGTCTAATTGAGTTTGAATTATAAACTGAGAAGATTGAAAGTATTCAGAAGCGGGGGCAGCGCGTTATTTTCTAAACAACTGAGTCCGAAGACATTCTTTAAATCCTGATTGTAGTTTGATGAAATGTTAATTTATTCCTACGGTCACAGAAGAGCCCCTTCAGAAAGCTAAAAGACTACAGATCCTGAAGAGTTTCATGAATTTACCAGAAGAGTCTACTACCTGTAAACGGCTGTAGAAATTAAGTAAGTTATATGATGAATAATAAGTCAGAGGTCAAGCGTAGACTTAGTCTTAATCTATGAGGATATAATTAAGTCTTCATCATCATCTGTGTGACTTTTTTGAGTTTCAGGTATCCATCCTTCATACACATTGTCTAGAATTTAATAAATACTGTATCCAGACAGATAATCCCTTTAAAGTAGAAGTCGACCCAAACTAAGTCTCTTAAGTATCAAGTATTTTGTAAAGTGGCCGGCTGTTTTTCTGGTGCCGCACTTTGTTTACCACCGTTAGTCTCGGCACATTATGTGCTTTTCACAAACCCTTAAGGTTAATAAATCCCCCCAAAAAAGGGTGCATAAACACTGCCTTCATTGAAGATGAACTCTAGATAAAAGTGAGCGCACCGCAGCCGACCGGGTGCTGCACTGTGCCCTTGTAACTTAGTTTTGCAGACATAATTTCATCAAACACAGACAAATTGATTTTTGGAATTTGTGCATTGATTCAGACTCGGGGGACAAGAACTGCGTTTTTCATGCAAATTGATTTTCTCCAACGTTTGTTTTTTCCCTTCCCTCACAGAGAACGACAGCTGTTGTCAGTTTGGAGTCATACGGGACAATAGCAGTTTCCACCGCAGACAAAAAGCATGCTCAATTTATTCCAAACATTCAATCTTTTGCCAAAATGTGACTAAATACACAGCTTCTATTTTTTTTTAAGCAGTTCACCATGCAAGCTTTGGACCTGAAGCTTCATGAGGACACATTTGGGGGATTTTGAACACACTAGGTAAACAGTCAAAGTGCATTATGGCAGGAAAGAAGAAAAAGAAGGGAAAAACAACTTGGAAGTCCTTTTCAATCCCTCCTGTCCGGCTTTTTAACTACAATTAAACCCACCCACATCACTAAAACTGTAAGATCCTAAACCGATAACGCAACAATCTGCCCTTCTTCAAACACACAAACAAGTGTTTCCCCTTTCAGAGCACCGGAGGCCTTCACAATCAGGAAGACCTTCAGGAGACACCGACAGGCTGGTTCATCTTCTCTTTTCCACTCAAAGCCCCACCGCATTTCCTGAACCCTGAAACCGTTCTTAGCTTGCAGCCCCACAGCCCACCTGCAGAAACCACCTCCGCCTGGCCTCGAGCTACTTTTAGACATGAGGGACGACGATGATGATGAAGGTTTCTGGGCATCGACATGTTGACGAGGCTGCGATCAGTAAACTGGCTCCATTAGCCTTCAGCTAAATTCAGACCGCCGATAGCGCTTCTTCACAGAAACCATTTTGGTATTAAAAACCTGTCATTGATGGCAAACATCCACGGATGAGCTTTTGATAGCTTTTTGTGGGATGTGAAGCGTAGAAGACTTGAGCCTTTGTGGTTAATACGATCGTTCTGAAGGTTATTGGCCAAAAGCAAATCTCTATCTACAAAAATGTAAAATATGTCTCCCAAGAATGAGTTTCCCCGGCAATGTGACAGATTATAAGTGATGCAAATGATTAAATGGTGATATTTTTGGCACATCCTGTTGGTAACTACAGTGTGCTATGCGTTTGTATTTGTAATAATAGAGTCATTTACAGTGAGAGTTGCATTGCTGGAAATCGTCTGCACTTAGCATCGTGAAAAAGAGAAAACTTTTAAGCACAAAGGGAAAGAAAAGAGAACTTTAGTTTGAAAGTGAGGCTGTTAATCCGTCCATCGCTCTTATCCTGACGCTTTACATTACAAGTTGTGTTTGCATGCGTTATACGAGGAAGTAGTTTACACACTTCAATAAAAGTTGAAGAGTAAACACTAGATTATCTTGAGTTAGGTGCAAGGTCTAGCGGCTATTGAAATTATGTGTAAACCGGCGAGTCTTTATTTATTCCTAAAACCAGCCAGAAGCAACAGAGTCGTATCTGAACCCTGAGCTGGAGGATTAACATATTGCACTGGAAGTCCTCTCCCTGCTCATAAAACCTGGGCTCAAAAGATAAAAGATATTGTACCGATTGTAGAATGATCTGGGAAGAAGTTTTGATTTGGGGATATTGTACTTAAACTTGTTGGTTGTGTTTTTTTTAAGGAATGCAGTCAGAAAAGCCTGTTTGTGAATCATTGTCCAGAAATGAATAACTCATTCTCCCTTAAATCAAATTTGTAAAGTGACTAACTACTTGGACATTTCTCAGCCCACACCCAGCCGACTGATTATACGACCAACTGGCTGAGAATATTACTGGCTGGAGGCTCATTGGTCACATCACAACCAGCTGTAAAAATCTGGGTGTGAGAGCTGACAGTCTGGCCGCTCGCCCCGATGAGCAAGGCACCAAATACCCAGCAGCCCCGCATTATCAGTGTGAATGAGAGGCGGGGTGGGGCTCTGACAGTGAGAGAGATAAGAATCATCCACACAAAGTATTTCACTGCAATGATTTTACATACAAACATTGTGTGGAATGAAACTTAAACTTTTCTGTTTCTCATGAAGTGAATTCAGTTCCGGCAACTAAGTGCTTCCAAGTGTGAAAACCCAAAAGACATGTCGCAAGTACATTTCACTGAGATCGCTCTCTCTTCCCATGTTCCTTCTTGGGACATTTTGACAGATTTCCAAGTTCCCATCTTACCTTGAAGCTGTTTAAACCTCCCCTCCAGCTGGTTGTAGTTGAAGGCAGCCTGGCTTGAGAAGCCGGGGCTGAGGCTGGTGGCGTGAGAGGGGCCGGGGACACCCGACATCGGGGACAAGGGGCCGCCGTAGTCCAAAGTCGGGGAGAGGGGCCCGGGGAGACCGCTGGTGGCGCTCTGAAGCTCCATGATGAAAAACTCCAGAGAACGGGGGTCGGTTTCAGATGGAACGAGTCCACAAAGGCATCGAGGAGAAACTCAGCAGAGGAATATCAGCGTCTCCAAGTTCCCAGATGAATGGAATCGTCTTCAAGTGAGGAAATCTTGAGTTTGAGCGAAGAGCTTGAGTTTCAACAAGATTAAGTTGTGTCCGGGACAATAAACTTTACTCTACAGCAGTGTAAAGCTGCTGGTGAGTTTACACTGGTGTCCGCTTTAAAGATTGTAAAACGAGTTTCAACATGAATAAATGAGCTTGTAAGTGAATAAAGTAATCTCCAATGGTTCAGACCAAGAGTTTCAACCACACAACAGCTTGTGATATTGGAGAGAAATAATTCCAGATTTGGCTGTAGTCTCAACAGAGACGGGAAGACTTCCAATACGCTTCCAAGATAGCAGGACTGAGCAATGGAGGGCAAGCGACATAGGAGATCAACTGCAGAGTTCCTCTCTCTCTCTTTCAATGCAGAAATCGCTGGCTCAGCAGACGCACCGCGCCGGCAGCATCATGCTTCTGCTTCCTCCCCATCCATCCATCTGTTAATGTCTTCAGATCTTACACCGTCACTTCTTTCAGGAATCCACTCATCCTCCGTTCAAACTCACACACACACTCACACACACACACTCCGTCTGAAGACCCAGCAGACAGCGCTGCAGCGAGAGGAAGCAGAGGGAGAGATGGAGGGAGGTGGAGAATGAAAGCGTGGGTTTGTCCTCCTGCGTGCAGCAGCGGCGGCTCTCAGACACTGAAAACACCTTTGAGACAGAGGGAGAGTCAAAGGGGGGAGGGGCCGCCAGCAGGGGAAGCTACACCTCCCAGCGGCCAATCACAGCCCTCGCTTTTGCCAGTGATGTCATCCGCTAGTTAGCATAAGGGGCAGAGTGGGAGGAGGGCGAGAGAGAAAGACAAATAGAGAAAGAATGAAAGAGAGAGAGAGCTGGAGTGTTTCTGTTCACACTGAAGATTAAATTAGATGACGACAGAAAAGAACTATTCCTTTTTAAAAAGTTTGAGAGAGCCACACAACATATTTCGCAGATGAATTTCTTCCTGTGGTAGAAATACAATAGTATGTACATTTGAGTGCATGTATGCAGAATGTGTTTAATTCCCTTCATCAATGTTGCATTAAATCTAATAAAACATGATTAAAATGTCTTAATTTGTTGTGTTCTTACTTTTTCCTAGGTTTGAAATAAAATAAATGAGAAACTTTCTCTCTTCTACATTGTATTAAAGCTGTAAGTGACCCCTGTGAATGTATGGTAACTTAAGTTAGCTTATCTTGCTTAAAAGTAGATTGTTCAGCCTCTGGTTTTGTGAAAGTCTTTCAAATCAGAAAAATAGTGTCAACGTGACTGGAAACCGTGGCAAAACTAAAAAAAAAAACACAAACACTGACCACGTCGGCTGATATCTTCATCATATTGATGCAGATCAGGTTTAATTTAAGGATCCCGTCGTCTTCAATGAGCACAGCTGATGTTTATGACAACGTGCATGAATAACTTCTAGATTCCTGATTGAGAAAAATGTAGCTTATTGGGTTAAAACAGAGTGAGGGACAATTCACGGAGAAACTACAAAACACGGAAAAACATCATGTGAAATCACTCGTTCTGCCTTCTCCAATTCACTGTGGTAAAACTGCTTCATTAGGCCAATTAAGATAATAAGTAAAGCGGTGTGTGCATAGAGGACGAGTTGTACCAAGGAACAGGACACAGGCTGGAGTGTGTGCTTGTATGGGTGTGTGTGTGTGTGTGTGTGTGTGTGTGTGTGTGTGTGTGTGTGTGTGTATCGCTCACACACAGACCTCCAAACATCCTGAGAATATCTGAGCTCTAATATTAGAGCCATGTTCTTCCTGTCTGAGCCCCGCAAGCACTTCCTGTTTGAGCCTGCTGTCCATCAACACACACACACACATCTGCAGCTTCAACATTAACCTGCAGGAAAACCGCTGCAGGTTCGGGATGAAGGTGGAGACGCAGGAAGAGTGAGGGCATCGCAGAGAAACCCGAGCGGAGGAGAATCAGCTTCACTTCCTGTGTGGACTGACTGGACACACAAGCAACAAGCAAAGAGGCTGAAGGTCCGGAGGTCACGACACAAAGACAATACATGGAACAAATATCCACGTGACCCTGAAATAACTGCAGATGACAGAAGAAGAAAAAAGAAAAAAAAAATGCTTGAGGAAATGAAACACATGCAGATGATTTCCTGCTAAGAATACAGAACTTTGTTTTTACGGCTCAGTCACGCTCATAAGCGTGACACATTTACAAACATGTCAAGCAGGTAAGCGGTGAGGAAGTTGAAGATTTTTCCTTCTACAAATTGTACCTCTCTAACTTCTGAGATGAGACACTGAAGCTTTTGTCCCCTGAATAAAAGTCAACCATCTTCACTAAATCACAGACCTTTGACCTTCTGATAAAAAAAAAAAAAGAGCACCAACTCCCAGAGTTTTTTTTTCACTTTTACTCACTGAAGTAGATCATTCACAGACAAAACTAGAGCAAAGGTCAACCAGCAGAAACGCTGTGAAGCCGGCTTCCTTTCATTCTTTTATGGAGAGACTCGTTTTTAAGACTATTTGACAATTTTACGGCTGATCATCAAACCTGTGGTGCTGAAAGCTGACATCACATGTTTGGTCAGACTAAGAGAATCCTGCTGGCAAATTCTTTCATTGAACCGTTTTTTGATTTACTATTTTATTCTAGTGGTTTTAACACAGCATTTAAGGGGTCAGAAACAGTAAAGAGAGAACAGAGAAAACTCTGATCTCACTTTTTTTTTTTTAAGCTAAAAACATGTGTGGAGGAACATCCTGGCGTCAGGGACTCACAGTATCTATGACAAATAAATCATAAACTCGATGTCTCCCTCCCAGCTCTTTTTCAGGCTTTCAACCACATCCCCCGGCTTCTTTGGCGAATAGACGTTGCTTAGGTGTCACCACATGAGCCGAGTAAATAACTTCATGTCGGGTTCTTTTGTTGTTCTTTTTGCAGAAGAAGGCCATGGGACGTGTGTGAAAGTTACAGAATAAGCGAGTAAGTGAAAAATATTAATTTGGTTTGTGATGAGGTAATTTCTTCACAATAATATTTTACACCCCGACAATTAAGAAACTCATTAATATCTAATTTGTTCATCTATATTGACATGTGGAGCTTGTTCTCGTTTATAAAGTGTGTGCTGACATGTTGGACTTATTTTCTGAAAAAAGGTTCATACGTGTAAAAGGTTTTTCCCTCATATCACAGACTATACTTTTGTTTTCAACTAAATATCTTAAGACGGATTCAATCTAGTCCACAAACAGCAGCACTTTGGGAAACTTAAGGTCGGGTATGAGGTTACTAACGGACATGTAATCGGCATCCCGATTTGTTAAAAAAAATGAAAAGTAGAACCAGCTTCAGCTCTCAGATCACCAGCATTACAAAACAGACATCTGTGCAGAGGTCAAAGGTCAGCGGCCGCGGCAAACGGACAACAGATGGGCCAAATATTTCTGCAGCTGAACCGGTCGGCGCTGTTCTTCATGTGCCGTTGGTCGTCTGTACATGACAGCGCGATCCGTCCCGCCACCCGCATGCCGAGCGTCACGCCGCGTTTCCTCCCCAGTCATCGGTCTTCCTCGTGGCTCGGCCCTTCAGGGCGGCGCCCGCCAACGCACCAAGCGCACCATTCATCCAGCAGGAGCAGAGTCAGGTTCGGGAACCGAACGCTTCCTGAAACACTGCTGCTGCCACTAAAAAACACACAACTCCTTTTTTATGACATTATCTAAAGTGAGTCAGTGATGACACGTTACAACGAAATGGAGTCCAGAGCTGCTGCTGGTGCTGCTGGTGGTGTGTTCAGGGTTCAAACTTGTGTCGCTGCAGTGGGGAATTTCTCACCGGCACGCCGCCTCACCCCCCTGACCACACAAAGACATTCCTGTGAGGTCAGAGCACCAGCAAACAACAACAGGGCCACCGGCGGCCATGTTGGAGGCGAGTCTGGTGATGAGCGGCGTTGTCCTGCCCACTGTAAGAAATGATCAGCTGTGTTTTAAACTTGTTTGGTTGGAAACCTTCTTTGCCTTCTGTAGCTGTAATTACTTCTTGAAGTATATCCCTTTTTTTCTACCGTTTGTATTGTTTTTCGTGGTTAATTTTTTTTAAACGCAGCTGCTCATTATGTACTTAATACTCCAGTTTTTTTTATTACTCGTCTCTACTTTTGTATCTGTTCTTGTACTTCTGCTCCTTTGACGCTTAAATTAAGTGTATCTGATCATATCCATTAGGAAAAGCGAAGATAATTGGAAAAGAAGGAACAGAGGACAGAAGAAAGGGAATATGAAAAGACAGAAGTTTGGAGCTTCTTTACTTTCACTTTATCTGAGGTAAAAAAAAAGAAAATTTAAAACACATTCACCAATACATGAAAAAAGAAGAAAAAACAGACACACCAACATTCCCAGCATTCCACCATCTGGTCGTCTGAACAGGAAGTGAGACACATACGTGTGTGTGTGTGTGTGTGTGTGTGTGTGTGTGTCTCTCTCTATGGGGAACCTGGACTGCTCCTGGTTCTAATTACTAAGCGGCTGCATGAATCCTCTGCGTTACCAGATCAATACACTCCATTTATGAAACACTCAAACATTCTATTTCCATCCAACCAACAACAAACTAAAAGTCACTTAATAAAATGCCCTTAATGCAGAGCTTTGGATCCAATTATAATTTGAGTAGCTCACTTCCACAATGTTGGTTTCAATTATTTTCTATGGAAATTAACTGCAGAGGGTATATTATATATAATCTATCTAGTACTTGTTCTAAACAGCAATCAATGCTTACTTACACAAGCATGTACAATCAGAAGAACCCCATGAAGCTCGTTCGGTACCGAGCGTGTTTAGAGGTTTGATTTGTCCTCCTGAGAGACGAGAGCCTAAGAGCCTCGTCTCCTTCAACACAAGTTATTCTGAGCTGCTCTGAAAATGAACCAAGTTACCAGAAACGCTCCAGGTCACCGCCAAGGCCCCGACGGGTCGATAGCAATACGGATACATGATGTCGATATTGCCCGTTGTGTTGGTTCACATGAGAATGTCACCAACATTTTAGCCAACGGGATGCCAGAATTTAGTGCAGGAGTTTCTCACCATTATAAGAGCCGGGCATTGCGCCTTTTTGTTAAACGAGCCTAAGAGTCTTTTGTTTTGAATAGAGAGTCTGAATATCTTTAAGAACTAAACGTTCATTGCTCTTTGAAAGGGTGCACTTGCATTATTATGCCATTATATTATCATTATATTGGTGGCCAATGAAATGAGTTATTGGGACAGGCCTGTGTAGGTGAGATGCTATGTGGAGTTAAGACTAAACAAATCTAACTTTACACAAAAAGAATACATATAGACAACATGGAGAGCATCTACTGCATGAGCTACTGCAGTTATATATATATTTGTCAAAAAGTCAATAAACCAAACACACACACACGCAGAGACTTAGAAACCCACCCACACTGAACAAACACACACTCCCTCAGTCTCTGCCTTCACCGTAAGTAGATATGCCTGCGTTTCCATGGTGACCGGCGGTTTTGTGTTTCCCAGGATATCATATGGAGGCGTAACACACTTGGCTACACACACACACCGGTCTCAGCATCGGTTTTCAGACGTTGCTGATGAAGGGTTGAATGACTAAAACACACTCCGGTCTCTCCGTCATGTTTCTGATCCTGTTCAGTGTGAGAGCTGCAGAGAAACTCAGATCTCAGGGATGGAAACGAAAAGCAACTCGTCCTCACGTCGGAGGAGCTAGTTTGGTAATCTGGTATTCAGCTCTTTAACAGCAGAAACAACGACACTGCATGTAATGAAAAGGAAGGACACACACACACACACACACACACACACACACACACACACACACACACCGAATTCAATGCCATCACCCCACACATCCTCCAGTCTGCTGAACTCAGCACCAACAGGAAGAGGCTTTAAAGAGGAGGAGGAGGAGGAGGAAGGAGCAGAAAGAACCGGACATTCAGACTACGTTTAGAAATCACATCACATCCCGTTGGCTTTCTGTTGAGGGAGCCAGTGTGACGCTAACTTCCGGGTCGGCCGACAGAAATGCGTCATCCCTGCAGCGCTCCATCGAGAGACGTCTACAAAAATGTTTGTAACAGCGGACGAGGACTTGAATGATGAAACATGTGATTTAATTGATTAATACCTCAACAAAACCTGAACATTATAGTGATAATACAAAATACAATGATAATACAAATAAATGAGTATGATGTCTAATCTGAACAAAGAACTATATGAAGTATTTTAACACTATTTATAACTTTTCTCAGCAGCCATTATGAAACACAAGCGCCGCCCCGACACATACACACCCACACACACACACACCATCACCACTCTCCTGCATATTTAAAATAGCCGTGAATTATTTAGTGTAGTGAGATACTACTGAAGCATTCGGCCATCAGGATAAAAACGGCATGAGGAGAGAGTGATATAGTTACAGTAACACACACGTCACCGATGCATGTGAGCAACAGTAATAACTCATCAATAACAGTCCACCTTGTTAAAATGAGAATATTGGTACAGCCCAATTAAAGACAGGGGTCCCGCTAGCGTATTGTGAGCCCGCTGGCTCCGCCCACTTCTTTAAGGAATACCTCAGTGGGTCGTTTACGCAACATCTGTGTGAGCGGTCAAGAGAGAAAGAATGCATGTGTGTGACGGCGAGTATGATGTCATCAGTAATGTCATCGTTTATATGTTGACGAAGAAACGCTACAAATCCTGAAGACCCAAGATAAGTTCAGGTGCCTTTTTTTTGACACCTGCAAGACGCTTTCTCACCCAAAAACTCGCCTAATACCGACGCTAGGTTGGTGGCCCTAAGCTGTGACGCTCTGGGTTCCCCTCTAGCGTCGGTTTTGGACGCGTCAGGGACAGGAAGTCAGGTTCAGGTGACTAACCAAAGGACTTTTTTTTTTTTTTTTTTAATCTTCTGGTGTTTGTGTCAGCGATCAACCGCCGTGTGCAACACCACCTCCTTCTGGACTGGAGGAGGACGGACTCCGACTTAAATGCAGTCCAGAAAACAAAAGCTCTGTGACCTCACCAACAGAGGTATGTGACTGAGTGTGAATGAAAGAGTCTTAAATTGCATCTGGATTTCCTCTGGGTACGACTGGACGGTTAAACTGGCACACTGGGTGTCATTTTTTTTTTTTTTTTTAAAAGGCCAGATGTGTTACTCGTTAATGAGCCTCGTTAGCCCTCGTTAACTCCTGATTATCAACAGGTGTGCTGGCGGAGGAAGCGATGCAGAGTGACGAGGCAGAGAGCCAGCAGTCTCCTGACTGGTCTGCATTAGACTGCGTGGGCCCAAAAATAATAATTCACCACCACAAAAGGGATCGTTGCGTTTTCGTTCTCCATCACACTGCAGATTTGTGTTCCGAGAAGGTTCATTGTTCTCCGTGTTGACACAAACCCGGCAACCTCACAGCTTATGAAACCGCTGAGGCTCCCGCTGAGCTCCCGAAACACAAAAACACACACAGGATGAAGCCAAAGCACAAAGATACGAGTTCTCAACAGACAACAGCGACCAGATGCACTCAGAAGAGTTCTGCTCTTCAAACCATGGTTCAACTAATCCAGGTTTACATGATGTTAGCCGGATGAAATGAGCCGGTTAAGCTAATTTGGTTCTTTGAATTAAAAATAAAGAACAAAGGTGTCATCTACAAACAACTCTATGTTTCGAGCAAACGGAGAATGAACCTCCATATTTAGGTTTGGCTTTACGGACTTATTGCTTTCTGCTGAGCAACCTATCTTTAAAGAAATTAAACATCCAGGCTTGTGTCAAATCATCAATAATCAACGACAAACCGAATCAGTTCGGCCTTCCTGAAGCTAAAATCGGCTCTGAAGAATCCCTGCAGGACAGAAGCTCCATCAAACATTCCTCCGCTCATCCGTCGGTTGGTCCTACCTGCCAGGGCTTTGATGCGCGAGCGCTCGAAGAGGCGGGCCGAGCTGTTCTCGTTGTCCCAGTCGTCGGCGTCCCAGCGGTTGTTGACGCCTTCGTTGCTGTACTGCTGCTGGATCTCCATGTGGTCGAACTCCGCCGCTACAGACGTCATCTTGACCTCGCCGAGACTCCACCGCCGCTGCCACCTCAGAGTCCTTCCACCTGCCGCCTGTTGCTGTTAGCGACGGGACCCTCTCTCACACACACACACACCCTCACTCACACACACTCTCTCTCTCTCTCTCTCTCAGACCAGCTCTGGCAGGCTGGAGAAGCTCGTTGAAAACCTGCAGAGATTAAAACAGACAGGGAGAGGCGGAGTTAGTGGACGTGACTGGAGGAAATTATACATTATGTGAGAACTACAAATACTGAGTATGAATTCATATTATTATTTATAGCTCAGACGGCAATACAGAATACAGAACACAAAATGGCTTTACAAACTAATAGAGTGAAACATACAGAGAAGTAAAAATGTATTTTTGTCGGTCTACATTTTTGTCCAATATAATGAAGCCTAATGGGAATCCTATAAACAAAACAAAGATCCATTGCACTACAAAATAAATTATATTTGAATAAAATGTTATATAATAATTGGATTGAGACTCCGTCTCATTTAAATGTAAGAAAACTGTCTTCAGTTCTTTCTCACTTTAGTTCCCACGTTGTCACAGAGTCTTTAATGTTTCTGCTCAAATTTATTTTAATGTTACGTCTGCTCTGGTTATGACATCGTTTCAATGTGAGGCATCTCAAAATATCTGCAGCTATAATAATGTACTTTGTATTAACATCAGAGAAGTCAGTTCACTGAGAGAAACTGATTGTAAAACTGGAGGGAAGGGATTGAACCTGCCGCCCTGCATGGGTTTAATGTCATGTGACCACCACTCTGCTCTGTGATTGGCTACAGCCGCTTACTGCTCTGCACTGAGTTTATCTGTAAACTGAGAGAGTGGTGCCTCCCTCTGGTCACAACATGTTACTACAAGATCTGCGAAACACTGCGAGGTGACGAGAGACCAAACAGACACGTTTTATGATATCTATTAGAAAGGTAATTAAAATATTTTAATGAGCAGTAAACAGCTGAGTAGTTTGTGACCAAGTTTATGTCAAAAGGTAACATTGTGCATGATGGGAACACATCAGATTCCCTAGATCCTTCATAATGATTGTCAATTAATTAATATTGTACGCTCATTAAACATAGTAAACGAGAGTCTGATGTATAATCACACAGTATTAAATGATGCAGCCACAGTGAGAGGTGACAGCAGGTGAAGCATGAACCGAGATGAGAACAGATGAGCTAAAAGGGTTTTCTGATGCAGCGCTTTCTGCCGCTTCATCCACACACAGACGCTCTAAAGTGCTGCAAGGAGACGAAGAAATACTTAAATCTATTTTAGAATCATCTATCCATCATGCATTACTGCCTTCATGCAAGTAATGTGCTTTATCAAAAAAATTCTGAAATACTGCAAAACGATACTGAATCGATTAATAATATAGTTGATTGATAATAATTCAAATAGGATTAGATCATACCTATTTTTGGGGGTGAACTTACGTATTTTGATGGAAACTTAATGCACGCCAGTTTTGATTAGTGAAATCATAATCACAATATTAATTAACAAATCTGACAATGTAGATAATCTGCAAACTAATATCCTCTGGCTTTTTTTTCTTCCCCAGACCAAATCATGTTCAAAATCTAAACTAGTGTTCCCAGAACTATATGCATTACATAAAAAAACATTTGAGATTCAGTTAAAAGTTATATAGGAGAAATAATTAAAAAAAAAATCCCTGCAGCAGTTTAAGACTCGCCGCATGGTCCTGAAAAGTGTGACGCACTTTTCACCGACTGCTCTGTAAACTAGAGGCAGAGCAGGTAAACCGAGAGCAGCGAGTCAGCAGCACGACGCGGCGCTGGGAGTCCGTTTGGATCCTGCAGTCAGCAAACGGCACCATGACTCGGCACAAAAACACAGCAGAGCTGCTCAGACACATTAAACAGCAGAGAGAGAGAGAGAGAGAGAGAGAGAGAGAGAGAGAGAGAGAGAGAGAGAGAGAGAGAGAGAGAGAGAGGTCACGTCTCAGTCTCAAGACGTTTCGTGGTCTTGCAGGTTCACAGCAGAACATGATTTACAGGAAGTCTAAAGCAAAAGGTTTTAACACGCTGATGTGATACTTGTGGGGAGAAACATGATGTTGAATCTTGATTGATTTTATAGACGACTTCCCACGAACAGAATACAAGTAGCTGCACTTATCCTTGCAGCTGATAGTCCTTGACACACTCAATATTTCAACTAGTAGTTTAGACAAAAAGAGTAAACGGAAAAGAACAGAAGATGAGGATCTGTCCTCATCTTCTGTTCTTTTCCGTTTACTTTAAACAATAAAGGTCAAATGTCTGATGGTTCCAACTTCCAAAAAGGAAGATTTTCTGCTTTTTCTTTTCATTAATATCTTTCTGTTTTGGTCCGTCTGACAAGACACCACATTTGAAGGCATCACTTTGGGAAACTGGGATGGACATTTCTTTCTGATTTTTTCCAATCAGCAAACAATTGATTCATCGATCAATAGAGAAAGTAATCAGCAGACTAATCTAATATGAAGTTATGTAGTTCCATACTTATTGATTGTTTTATGTAAACAAGATAACTGTTTTTTTTATTATTATTTCTGCGTCTGAGGAGATGCACGCCGATAAACACGAGCAACCAGAGCTGCTGGTGTTGCTACGCTAAAAATACGCCACCACTGGGACCCTGTGTGTGTGTGTGTGTGTGAACAATGTGCACTCATTCAGAAGCAATAAAGCATACAGACACACACCAGTCATGGAGTCATGACAACACACACACACACACAGTTTTTAGAAAGTGTCATGTTAGGACAGCGAGACGAGCGATTCTTCTTTTTACTATTTTCAGGCTGCAAAGAACTCACTGACCGATTCATAATTTTCATTATTGGGCCATTTGTTGATGGTTTGTCTTTTACGATAAATTAATTTGTCTATCAAATGTCAGAAAAGAGAGAGAAATATCACAGTTCCCAGAGCCAAATGTGACTTCTTCAAATAGATGTGTTTATTCTCAGATCAACAGTCCAACACAGACACAAATATGAACAAAATCGTCACCCTGATGAAGCTGGAACCAGACAATGTTCAGCGTCAGATGACTTGAATAAAACGGTTGAAACTATTCCATCGATACAACTTCTAATCACGGTATCGGATGTTAATAAAAGAAATCGTGAGGCGCAATTTTTAAATATTTGATGCGTCGAGGACTCACAAAAGATGGAAAATGCGCGCGGTGCAACTCGACTGCAGATACCTGCACGGATAAACTGCTGAGCATCTTTTCAGCATCACATCTCCTCCCTCTCCTCTCTCGCCCACATCCTCCTCCCACCCCTCTCGTCTCCCAGCATCCTCCTCTCCAATCAACTCGTATTAACGCTCCCTCCGTCTCTCTCTCTCTCTTTGATAAATGCTGTCGAGGTCAACATCTCTTCACGTCCCCGAGAGGTCCAACAATTGTCAAGATGATAACATGAAGCGCTTCCTCGCCCGGTTGTTGTTTTCACTTGATGAATGACTTCGGTCCCTCTCCTGCCCACTTAGTTACTGTTGCTATGACTGACAAGCCACGACATAGACAAAGCAGTTCATAACGATAACATTATAACAATAGTATTTTAAAAACACAACAGCAGCTTCTAGACGAACGTGGAAGTTAAAAAGGGGGACATAGAAATAAAGCCAGATAGTTAGCAATAGAGTATTATATTATATATATATAAATATTATTATTTATAACATCTTTCATTGAAACGTGACCAATGGAAGCTGTGGTTAAGCCGAAGCTGCTGCAGTAAACTTCCTCCAAACCCTCTCTCACCAATATTTAATTATTATCTGTGGTGAATTATGTTGCAGCTTTTTTCCCCTCTCCCTTTTTTCGAGACGGACATTATCGAGTCAAAACCACACATCCCCATGGTTACCGCTGTCCCGGCCCGCATTGTTTCGGCGCCCACTCCTGGAGCTGCCGACAGCGGCACAAAGACGCTCGGCCGGCGCTTCAGGAGGAAGAAGAAAAACAACTGTGATGCAGTGAGTTATCCTAGTGGACGAGAATCTGTTCAATATGAACGACACCCTGATGTCAGGAGATGAATCGGTCGTTCTGCTCAGGAAAATCTTACATACAAATATATACAAAAGTTGAAAACCAAAACTTTCTTCAAGAACAATGTGTGTGAATATGAGTTGTTAGCAGAAAGGACAGGATTAAAGTGTTTTTTTACTTTATCAATGTTTAAAGATTAGGTATAAAGTACTAAATGACCTGGGAAAAGTACTCATGTCCATGAAGAGTCCGACTATACCTTCAATAAAGAAAGTACCACTTTATAGTTTTGCTTTCTTAAAGAAATTGTATTTTCTTTGATTCTTGTTGTACTCATGGTTATTATAAGTCACTTTGGATAAAAGCATCAGCTAAATGAAATGTAAAAGTATCAATACCACGGTCTAAAAATACTCCTGCATTGAACATTTTACTGAAATAAAAAGTTAAAGTGAGAGTAGAGTTTCATGCTCAGAGATGATGAAAAAGGAAAAGAAGAAAAGATAAAAAAAGAAGGAAATCCATGTTCTTTGAGCTTCTTTATGCTGAATGTAACTTAATGTATAACTAAATACCTCAGCGGGTAACTTTCACACCCAAGCTGTTCAGTTCAGATGGGTCTGTTACAAAGCACTAATCTTGTTTAGGGAATTTGGATAAACACATTAAATGTATAATCTAATCTGCATCATGACCTACTGTAAATAACTAATATGATTTTGATCTGTTCTGAGGATGATTTGGGTCCCCGTCCCACTGACCTCACGCTTTAAGAACATGAAACCACAAATAAAAGCCAACTATCTACCAAATTAACCAAACTACAGCTTTGAAAATGTGATTTTCCAGTACTCTCAATACTGTATGAGAAGAGCAGGATGAAGCTGTGCATATCAGATGGGAAAACAGACGGATCCCGTCCCGTTTGCGTCTTCAATTATCCCTCTATTTTTAGAGGTCTCCGACAACGTCGCAATTCAACTATCAAATCGTTCGCCATGGCAACCGAAACCCTGCCGAGTTCTCGAGCGGCTTCACGCTCCCACGCAGGACGAGCCGCCTTCACGCTGCTGCTGCAGCCGTGGATCTCACCCCGAGCTCGCCATCAGCTGCACAGCAACGCGCCCACGCACTGCCAACGCGGGAGGCCTTCATATGCGGAAAGCACCGAAGAAATAAAAAAGGAAACCGGTGTGGTTCTGAAGTGCCGCGCTTTCAGGATTAAAAGAAAAACGGACGCAGATGTCTTCATGTGGATTTCAAAAAGGTTTTATAGTCATGGAGCCTTTCGGTGTATAATGAGGGCAGCGCTAACAGACTGGGGGAGCAGGGATGTTTCTGAGGAATGAACTAACTCTCCGTTTTCATGCATTGTATTCTCTTCTAAAAAAGGGAAAAGGTGAAGCCAATGATGTCGGGCCTCAAACCTACTCGTGGCCAGCAGGGGGCGACGTCTCTGGCTACAATAAGAAGTCAGATTGTATAGAAGACATCTATGAGAAAATGATCCCTACTTGATTTATTCCCTCAGTAAATATGAGTTTATTTATAGTTTTCTTCAATACAGCATCTCTCTGCCTCTTATAGGGTTTAATTGATCACTATAACGATTTATTTCTCTTTATTTCTCATACAGATTACCATCTATTGATATTTGTATTACATGAACATAAAGTAATGAAACAAACAGCTGAGCTAGTTAGAGTTTTGGAAACAGCTTCAAAATAAAGTATGGAGGTCATCAACATGCTCATCTGCTGCAGCGACATCAGATGTTTGACCTTCTGTGGAACAAAGTTCTGTCCAAGGTGAGTGTTCTTTGAAGACACACAGACGTATAAATGTATATAGGCCATGCGAGTGTGTGTTGACGAGGGACTCATCCATCACAGCCTCTTCTCTGCAGCGTTATCTAGGCCACATTGAGCCATGTAGGGCAGCAGCAGTTATCTGACCCGACACCATCAAACTCAAACAGCTTCAAAACATGGCGGCTGAACGTCGGCGGGCTGCAGCTCAAAGCGCCGCCGCACGCCGCCGCCGCCAGCGGCAAAGTCTCAGCACGGGAGAGTGAACAGGGAAGTAACAGCCGCTGTCGCAGTGCAGATGTCTGCCATCAGCTCACGCTCGCATTACTATCAGAAAAACTTCTTTCATCTCTTCTCCGCAGTGTTTCCTGATTTAGGTTCGTCTCGGGGAGAATAAAGACATTTAGTAAAGACGGCACGGACAAACTGAGCATCCCGTGTTCCTTCTGAGGGTTGGCTGCGTCTATCTTCATAATGGAAACAAACACTACATGTCAGTTATATGGAATGAAACCCATGAACAGCAGGAGCAACACATCAGGATGCGGCCCTGAACAAACAACAACAAACCTTGCAGGAGAAAGTAATCCACCGTTTTACTACAACGGTCTCTACATTAAATATACACTAACCTCTTTTTTAGTTTTGATTTTATTGAGCAAAGTTGTTGTGGAAAATATTCAGGTGTTAACCTTTGTTAATGCGTACTAATTATTGGATGTCTGGTGTAGCGTCCGGAAGAACTTAGTCAAACAACTTCTCTCGTTCTCTGAATTTATTTTGAGTAAAATAACAAGTGCTGCAATCGAGTGCACCTTCCGCCTATAAAAAATCCTCGTTTGTGTAAACATTCCTGGCAAATAATCCGCCCACATTTGAGCCAATCGGATCCGTCCACTGTCCTCATCGAGGTACCATGATGTCATGTTAGCCAACGGCGAGGCCGGTTAATAACGTGATAGCAAGGTGACATGAACCCCCACAAGCACAGTGTCACGGCTTTTCCTCTTTGTCATCGAGCTTTCAAACCACAGCCGGCTCAAACGTCGGCTCAGAGGCACAACAAAAAGACACCTTTAATAATCAGTAAGAGAGAGAGGAACCCACGACCTTCTGACCATTAAAAAAAACATTTTGAGATGGACAGGCCGGTTTCTGAGTCGACTCCCTTCCTGTCGAGTCCCGACAGCGATTGTTAAAAATGACGGAGTACAGACAGACGTGTCATTATCTTCCAGAGTCATCTTTGTTATGAGAGAAGACAAACTGACACATGAACAATCTGTGAGCGGATCACAAAGAGACAATGAGTCGAGAGTTCCGGCTCTTCCTGTGTAATTATAGCAGAATTCAGTTTTCTTTGCTTCCTGATCAACTCAGACTCCTGCTGCTCATATTCAGAAATGCTACTGCAGGAAAAGTAGAGCTCCTGGCGAAATGTAAGGCCTTTTGGTTCATAACGGCGATGCTTTTGGTCGACCTCTCTAAAAGCAAACATTTAGCACTAAACATAAATCCCCCCCCCCGGCAGATCTTCTCTGACAGCGCTATAAAGGTCTGCGGGACAGTCGGCATCTCTGCTCCGCCTAATTAGGTTATCGGAGAAGGTTAACTGCTAATGCATTTATCGGTCGCCATGGTTACGCAGATAAATCAATGGACCAAATGGTCCGGAAAACACAAACTCACACTAAAGCCCTGTGAATTGTTTGTGTGCTCATCCTTTAGACCAGAAAACTTGTTTCACTCGTCTCCTGAGGGTGTGGGCCTGAAAATAAGCAAAATGAAATAAACAGATCTCCCTGAAATTAAGATCTATTTTTTTTTTTTCAAAAGCGGTTTGTGAAAGACATGCTCCACTAACATCTTCTCTAAATGAGCTCTCGACAGTGGTAATTATCTGTAATCCAGCTGCCTGACTTGTGAAATGGTAAATAAATGGAATTCTCCTTTAAACCAGCGGTCCACAACCACCGGGCCCTTGTTTTATTTTGAAAAATGACCGGATACATCCGTCTGTGCTTCCTGACACATGTCAAGAGGTCACGTACTACATGACCTCATGAAAACAGGTCACGTAATCAAGGTCATGTGATACGTGACCCCAAAAATGTAACCAATAAGCTAGCAAAAATGTGGAAGAATTTTTTAAAAAAAAAACCTCATTAGAGAGCTTCTTTAGCCAGGGGAAAAGGCCCAAAAGGAGCCAGAAGAAGAAGAAAAGCCTTCGACGTCCAAGAAAAAGAAAGTTGCATTCAAAAGACATCAGGAGTCGCACTTAAAGGACGAGTTTATCGCTACACGCCGAGCCCGCTCTGCATAATGTGTGGCGACCGGGTTACTGAGAGCATCGTACTTACTGGCTCACCGTATTGCTAAAGGAATACAAAGGAAAACACGTTGGGCGACGGCGTAATGGTGAATTGCATTTTTACGCACTTTATATATGTTTTCATGCCGGTCGTATCATTTTATTACATCATATTTATCACCCCACTGTGAAGGCCGGCCCATAAAAATATCGTCTTACATGAAATCGGTCCGTGGCACAAAAAAGGTTGTGCTAGATGACACTATGTTTAGTCGTGCTAATGAGCTGTGATGTCAGTGAGTCGTTGATCTATATCAGATTCAGGTGTGTGTGTGTGTGTGTGTGTGTGTGTGTGTGTGTGTGTGGGGGGGGCTTTAAGCGATCTAATAAAAAAGACAGACTGTTAAAAGGAAAGCTGCAGATTGTTACAATAACTTCCACTGTTTATAGTTTGATATTATTATTATAAATCTCTCATTTGCACCAGATGTAAACATTCAGACTTCTTTCTATGGCAGCAGACGTCCAAACTAAAGTAAGTGCACGTGTTTCGGGCTCTGACAGCGAGCTCTCAGACGCCGTGCAGCCTCAGCAGACCGAGCGGTGGTGACTAAGCGCTGGCGGTCGGCTGCGTCCTTCCATCAGAGGTCAGACGGGGAGGCGGAGCCTTGAAACACGATCCACAGCTGCATCGTCAGGTCAGACACAATGCAACCCCCAGAGCACAAATCAATACGGAGGGGGTCAATAATGACACTAAATACAAGACTGTACAAAAACTGATTCTTTTAAGCAACAAAATAAATTGTAACTCAACTACAGTTGTAACAAACACACTTCCTGTGGGTTGCATAACACATATAGTCATGTAAAGCTGCATCAACTGAAATTATTAAAGCTGCTCTATTTTCTCCAAATTGAAGACGAATCAAAGTCTTGTTTTATCTCGTTACATTCATCTTATCAATGATCTTTGATTATTAAAAGTTAGGCTGACTATTGCCATGCCAAATTATTATCTAAATGCATTGAGGTGTTTATTTTTCATATGGTTATTACCCCCAAAATCCAAAAATACACCATGAAATAAGGAATAATCCCACATTATTTAGTATGCATCAATATTAAGTATTGTGATTTATTCACAGACTGTTGTGTGGAGTGTGTGTGAGTGTGTGTGTGTGTGTGTGTGTGTGTGTGTGTGTGTGTGTCTGAGCACTGGGACGCAGCAGCGCAGAACAATAGACGTTTCAACAAAGCCGTGTCTTTCATTCGTTTATAGGACCACATGTGAGCAAATCTGTTCTTCTGGGCCATCGCTGTTATTAATGCACATTTTGCAGGCAATATTGTCCTCATCTCACAGACAATCGTAGCAAATATGAGTTTCAGTCCGATATTAGTAAATAGCGACCGCAAAGTTGAGGAAAGTTTGACATCTTGTGTTATCTCGCTATGCTCACTGTGGAAACACTGGTTTCAGTGGTGCTTGAGACACCTCAGAGGATCAATGCTCGAGATTGCTTCGATGAAATCAGACACACGCAAAAAAAAAAAAAAAAATTGCATGTGGAAAAAGTTAAATCTCTCCCCTCAGATTATAAACTGACGCAAAGTTGCTATCTGATCAGGAATCAGTCGATACAGAACCTTGAACTGAGATGAGCTAAAACCATTCAGTCAGTTTCCGGGGCCTCTCTGCTCTGTCATGTGAGAGAATATCACACACACACACACACACACACACACACGACAAAAGAGTGAGGGAATAAAAGGCTGAAAGCAGAGGAATGTGTCAGCAGTCGGATGGGATGAGATCACACTTCCAGAGTCGGCTGAGAGAAAAAGAGAGGGCGAGTGATCACATATGTGAATGGGACAGAGAGACAAAGAAAAAAACTGAGGGAAAAAGTGAGACTATGTTTCCATCTGGAATTAACATACAGTATGATGTAACTGGATCTTCTGGGGAGCAGGAAAGAGTCCTAGTCCTCGAGATTGAATCCCAATGTGGGCAAAGTTTGGGTGATGAGAATTAGCACCAGGGGTGATGCAGAGATATTCAGATCGCAAGTGGAGACGAGTCGGTGAGAGACAGAACCGGGGAACCGGGTCACTTGGAAGGAAACTTTTGTAAATGCATGTCAGTACGTCCTCTAAGTCAGTATCCAATCAGCTGCTCCCACACCAGAGGACCTTCAACATGGCCGCCCGACGGAGCAGGAAAGCAATCATCCAAAAATGGTTTTAGAACCGTAATCTCCACACACACACACACACACACACACACACACACAGTGATTAATTAATATTGTGTAACATGTGTTGTATGTGTTCTGACAGCATAATCCTTCCTGACCCCGTGTTCCTTTCACCTCCAAGTGCAGGCAGGGAAGTCTGACTGTAATGAGGCATTCTGGGAAAAAGTTAGTTTACTGTTGACCCTTTCGTGGGAAAAGAAGTAGAGTTCATTGGGTTTTGTTTGGTGTGTACCTGAAGTGCAACAGCTTTTACTGATGAATTGATTTGTATATGTGCCGTGAGTGTTTATGTTTCAATTAGAAAACGCACCGATCAAAAAATATACATTTTTTAACTATAAAACAATACACACTCTTCTGGTGTGTTGATTGATGCCGACTGTATTGTTCTGCTTCTTTGTTGCGTTTCTGTTACTTTGATTTTCTCTGGAAGGTTTTCCAAAGCCACCACCTTCTTCCTTTTCTTCTTCTTGTCGCAGCTTCAAACTGAGCCGAGCCAAACCGAGTCAAACCAGATCTCGAGAGTCAAACTGAGACTCCTAACTGGGCTCCTCACGGCAGCCGGTCGGGCGAGAGCTGCTGCTGCTGCTCGACATCAATAAGTCATGCGGTCGCATTTGCTCACTCAGGCGAGTTGTTTTCTTCAGACTCAACTGAGACAAAGAAGCCAGCGAGAACCTGACAGAGCAGAAATACTCAATTAAATAAACCAATCGCTCTCCTTTATACTTTAAAATGTCATATTACAATACAGTGTAACATTAAATATCTATAATATTATCAAAGAGACTATGAGGGAGAACAAACCAGAAAAAAAGTTTATTGGAGATATTTACATCCCGTAAAAGATGATCTTAAGAATAATCAATTTCTTTAGACCCAGCTGTCCTCTGAGGAAGTGGCATTAACTCATTTTAATGGGAGAAAATCTAATAAATGATAATAGATGCTTCATATTCTACTTCTGCAGTCCCTTATTGATGGTTTTCTTTTTGCGTTTGCTCACGATTACTCAATATGCTGATTAGTCACTGGACAGAACATTCATTATCTATGTTTTTATTAGGAAAACATGCTAATCGTTCTGTGCTTTCAGCTACAATGTGAGGATGAATATTTTTGGGCTTTTGGACTGACATTTGAAAACATCACATCTGACTCGTAAACTGTGAAGGGCATTAGGGCATTTTTATTTTTCATGGACTAAATGATTAATAAAGATGATATTTGGTAAATTCATCAGTCAATTTCTTTGCTGCAGCCCTACTTTAACATTTCCTCTGTTATTAAAGATAAAGATGCACGTAACTGCACATGCATGGTTTTGTTTGCGTCAATTAAACTTCAATCTGAATTAAACTCAAACACTTTATTGATACAGCGCCGGCTGCAGCAGACGACACGGGAGCCGTGTTCAGTGTTGTTCAGTGTTTTTGTGGATCTATATTTGATAACTTCACCATGAATTAATCATCTGTTCACGTTAGTGTGGTCATGCGTGTGTGCTGGCGTGTGCTGCATGTTCTCACACAAACACACACAATCCATGCACCTTTTATTTAAGTCTATTGTTCCTGTTCAGGCTTTATCTGTTTCTCACACACACACACACATATGACCAATATACATGCCATCATGTAGTTACAGCTCAGGAAGCATTTAGCGCACACACTATGTACCGTTAAGCATACGGCTGTCACACCATCTATTAATTATCAATGAGGGTCCTGAGTGCTCCGTGAGTGTGTGTGTGTGTGTGTGTGTGTGTGTGTGTGTGTGTGTGTGTGTGTGTGTGTGTGTGTGTGTGTCCATCCTCCATCAGTAACAGTCGAGGATACATGCCGCCCTTTGTTCGACCAGGAAATATAGATGTCATAGTGTTACATCAGCTTATGGCTGCCCATAAAATCCCATCTCATAACACACACACACACACACACACACACACACACACACACAGTGATCGAGAGGTGGTGAGGCAGAACAGGGCCGTGTCTCACGCTGACAGAAGGGTCTGTAGTAACACTCGACAGAGACAGAGGAGGGATTGAGGATGGAAATAAAGGAAACAGAAGAGGATAAGAGGATGAGAGAGAGAGAGCAGCAAATGTTGCGTAACAGTGTTTCACAGGCAGCTTTCATCCTCTCTTACTTTCTTTCTGGCTCCGTTTGCGACCTGAAGCACAAGATTTACTTTTCACAGTCCGACCTGAATGTTAAATTTGTGCAGATTCTCACAATGAAAACTAATATATTGACGTTTAGCAGTTCTGATCATTGATGGCAAATGGTGAGGCAGCTTTTATTTTCCATACACCCTAAATCTGAAACTAACTTTGACTCTCTACTTAGAGCTAAAAGGTGCATCAATTAAGAGTGCATTTATTTATGCACATCACCAATAATTTAGCGCTAAATGATCGGTTCAGTTCGTCATGCATGTATGCATCCTCTCAGCGTGCAAATAAAGAGGGGAACGATTCCTAATCCGTATGGAAACAGGAGTCCAAACTGAAGCAGTTGTTGGATCACTTGCTTCCAGCTGGTTAAGAGTAGTGAGGAGTCAGCAGTCAATGACGGTATAAAACGGTCAAAAATTGTGAATCACTGCGATCACTAGACGTGCATGAGTCAATAAGCACAAAATAAATATTAGGCTGATGGGTCCAGCAGTATGCGAGTTTAGCCGTGGACAGACTTTTACAATATAACACGCAGCAAGTTACTCTTTACATGCAGAATGTGACTGAACTTTTCCAGGGGTCGTAAGGGGTCGACTAGACTTTGAGAAGCGAGGAAAGAGGTCGCCATTAAACTACAAAAGAATAATAAATATCCATCACTTCACGCACATTAGTTTTTCTGTTGCATTGTGGGATCATGCGACTCCACTACACATGTCAAAATTATTATTTAGACGGCATTACATAATGGTGAAAAGAGTGTGTGAGTGTTTCCAGCTTAGGACTGTGTGTGCGTGTGTGCGTGTGTGACAAGGGGAAGGAGTGGGAGGATGTAGGCGAGAGTGTGTAGTCATTGACTACACAATCCATTATTTCATGCTGCTGACATTTTTACAGCGAATTCTCAAGTCGGAGCTGCTGTTGCAGGTCGCTCTGTGTATCCGACATGGGAAGTCACACCCACAATGCATTTGGCCTTTAATGAGTTCAAAGGTTGTGAGGAAACTGTTGCTAAGGCAACTGGGAACAGAAAAAGGATGCCTTGTTCCCTTTGCATGGGGAATAAATCTGTTTTAGTAGACTCATCCCCCATCATGCATTGTGCATCAACTGAACTGACATTAATATGAATGGACAGTTAAGCCTACTTCACTGTAACATGTTAGCATTGGAGCTAGCATTAGAATATTAACTACCGTAAAAGTCGGGTTACAAGCCGCTCGTACCTCCGGTCAGTGTCCCCGCTGTAGCAAGCTAGGAGCCGTGCTAGCTAGCGCTGCTGCTGCTGCTACTGCCACTGCCCACGTCCCCTCTGCCCAAGTCGGGTGTCGAGCCAGGCCTGGTCCCGCTACCTTCGGTGTTTGTCGGAGCGCTAGCGGATGTTAGCGGGGACCTAGCGGATGTTAGCAGGGAAGTAGCGAAGCACTAGCAGGAGCCCCAGCTGGCTACAGCGGGGAGCTAGCGGGGACACTGACCGAAAGGTAGTAGCGGCTCGTAACCCAACTTTTACGATAAATAAAAGAGAAATAGACGCGAGTCACCGTGAGGTCACCTATTGGTTTGTGGAAGTTATAATTTTGGATGTAGCAATTTTTTTTGCAAATAGAAGTAACACGAGAGGGTGGAGCCAAATACAACCAACTGCTTAAGAGTTTTTATAGGTGACCGAAATCTTACAATTTACTTTCATTAAACTGGAAACACGCTGAAAGAGTTCTAAGATGCAAACAATGACAACGCTGTGGTAGCGACCTGTCAATCACCTTGTAGCCCCGCCCTGTAGCATGCTCTGCTTTCTGGTCTATTTGACTCTAAATGGACCATAACTTACAAAATCATGCTGAATTGAAGAATACTTGAAACTAGAGATTGAGACCATGAACTCATGTTTACAATGTTTACTGAGGGAATAAATGCAGTAAAAAGTAGAGTCGTTGCCGCCAGCTATGCATGCAATATTAGCATTGAACTCTATGTTCAAGGATAAACGTGCATCTCCTGCAGTCGCTTCTGATCAAATCTGAACATTTGTTATCCTGCCAAGAGTTTACTGATAACCACCATCTGGGATTCAACCTCTACACCTCCTGCGAGTCTGTGCTGTCAAAACACCTGGAAGCTACAGTGGCCTGCTGGGACAATTTGTCAAATCTGCCTGTGCGTTAGTGAGAAAGTGAGGAAACCCTAAACATTTACTTTTTAGATATGCAAACCTATCATTTCACTCAAGTACTGGACACTGCAGAAATGTGCGAAAGAATCCAAAGTATTCAGTTTACCATCCAAACACACTGATAACAAGATTACAGGCTGATTACCGAGAGCCACGTTAAACCAGTGAACCCAGTCTGGCTCCGTGTGTCCAGTGAGGGGAAACGTGATCAACAAGTCGGTCTCAGACAGAACCGCCCAGGATTTATTGTCCCAAATCCTGCAAGAAAATCACATGTTTCGCTCCAGAGTTTAAACTGACCTCCTCCTCTTGTCCACAGTCTCCCCCATCCTCCCCTCATTCCCAGCCCAAAACTCTTCCCACTGCTTTCCTGCCATTATGCAACCGAAGCCCGCGGCCAAAAACAGCCTCCCTGCTCGCCCCCTCGTCAAACAAACAGCCTCTCCACCCTGTGCACCGGCAGGCGGGTGGAGGACACAGATGAATGAGACGGAGACTCGGTCGCCGTCAACAGCCCGCTGGGTTTCATCTTGCAGAACATGCAGATGGACAACAGTTCTGAAGGTTTTACGTGGAGATCACAGAGATCTTTATTTGGAAGAGGATTGAGGAAGATTTCTTTAGTTTTACCTGACATACAAAATGTCCACGTGACGTGATCGGGTGGTGCATCCGAGGCCATGGAAAACAAAAGCAAATGACCATCAGCGGATGGATTTTTTTCCCCCCTTTCAAACCCTTCCACACAGGCCGCAGAGGGCGACACGCAGCAGCCAAATGGCTCCAGGATAAAATGTGATATTCTGAGATAAACAGCACAATTATTCCCTCATATCCATTTCTGAATGGCCACTGTGTCTGCGCGAGCGGACAGATGGACCGATTGTCGGCCCAGACGCCTGGGAACGTCCGACACCGTCAACAACACGTCGAGGGAGCGAGGGCCGGGGAAACGACGCTCGGCCTCTCGTGCAATCGGACTGAGTCATTTTAACCAAGTTAAGCTGTAATTCGCCCGGCAGAGAGATAGATGAGGCGGAGGAAAGAAAGAAGCCCATTCTCTCTCTCTCCTCTCATTACCGTCTGTTTTCCAGTGTGAATCTGTGACCGTCACACAGAAAGAAACACTTCAATGGGAAAAGCTGAACTCTCCATGAACCAGGCCGATCAGGAGGAGCCAGGTTAAAGTGCAGAGGTCTGAGATGTTTAACCCACTGCAGTCATGAAGAAGAAACATGAAGAACATGTGATCCGAGAGGCAACCGGGACGTTAATACATAAATAAATGAATTTGTATATCGTTTATATTTCTCAAAGCAAGGTTTAAAAAACAACAACGATGTTTTGGTACTAAAGCTAAGGCTGAGCAATAGTTAAATACGATCATTTGCCAAGTTTGGGCAGAACCACATTGTGATGATGACATCATCATTCTTAAAGCATGAACTTTGACTCACAGCCATCCCACAATTCCTCAAATTCTAAAAGTCACCGATTCCTAGGCGAGCTGTGCTGGATGCAAGTTGCAGAATGTGTAACATTGTGCACTTTTTTTAATTTAGGGAAAAAAAAGAGCATTGGTATCAGATCAACAGTCTATCCGTAGACACCCTGAGTCACAGACACACACACACACACACACACACACACACACAATAGAAGGAGATACCGATTAAAAATACTGGTGAGATTGATGAGAAAATGACGACAACATGGGAAACAAAAACACACAAAGTAACAGATACAGAGGGAGAAATTATCAGATTCCCAAATCACTGAAACGAGCATCATGCAGATGACTGAGTGGGCGTCTGTGGGCGGAAGATCCACACACACACACACACACACACACACACACACACACACACACACACACTTTGTGGCCGGTGAAAGAGTTTGAGGTAAATGGAAGAAGAGGAGGAGGAGGAGCGGTCATGAAGGAGAGGAGGGGGTCTAATGGTCGCTCCACTGGGAGCAGATAACCTCCTTTTACCGCTCGATCCTGCTTTTAGAGCACTATCTGTATCACATATCTGACACTGAACAGAGCCAATCAGAACATCGAGGGCCAACGAAGACCAGAACAGACCTAAAGAAAACCAGTACACACCAGTTTCATCAACACAAACCAGTGCACATCTTTTACAGACCAATGAGTAGAAACCAGTTTAAGTCAAGCAGAACCGGGACAAACCATAATACTTCAGCAGTTGCAGAGCATTGCCCAGAATACATTTCTCCACAAGCACTACAAGTGGTAAAATAGTTAAAAGAAGAATAAATGGAACGACAGAGGCAGAAGGAGAAGAAAGGGCTGGAGGAGAGGAAGTGAAGAGATGAAACACATTAGCGAGGGAACGCATGAGGAGAGATGAAGTGAAGGAATGCGAGGAGGAAGTAAAGAAACGAGGGATCAGACAGCAGGAGGAGGAATGAAGCACTCGAGATAAACAGCGAAGGTCAAGAGGACTCTTCAGATGTCTCTCCGAGGAGGAGGAAGAGGAGGAAGAGGAGGAGGGTTTACTGCAGAGAGCAGATCGTGTTTCTAAACACCTGACGGGACCTTCTGCTTCCAGAGCGCCATTTAAAACAAGAGACGCTCAAAGTCAATACCAGTCCGATATCAGTCTTGTGTCTGAGCATCCAGACTTAAAATTCAACATCCGCTGGGTTTCCCACAAGAAATTATTGAGCGGAGCTGTAAATAACCTTAATCTTGACCGATCTCATATCATATTCAATTTACGCCATTAAGTGGTGCATACAAATGAACCAGAATGCAGGAAATGATGCATTCCTATCTTCAGACCTCGCCTATATGCTCTTTGTTTTCCCCCCAATACTGAGAAGAAACCTTCTCCCTTGACTCCTCCTACCAGAACAACATACTCGTACACTACACTAGTAATAATAATAGTGCCTCTGCTCCATTTTCCCAGTGGTGAACGCGTCATGGAGGTAAATGAATGTTTCATGATGTTGGAGGAGGAGGTCTTTGTTTTGGTTCAGGTGGTAACCATCATAAAAAAAAAACATTAATGTTCATGAAAAGGGTTTCAGCTTTGTGTCAACATGACTTTACGTTTGGTTTGTTTCAGTCCGGTTTGGCTTAACGCACCAAATCATATTCATCATCGGCTCAGCATGCGTGTCCACTCCTTAACTTCGTCCATAACGATGGGGACTTTTACTCCAGGAGCCCTGAACGCCCCAAACATCACAACTTTAATTTAATCTTAATAAAAGTGGTTCTACAGCATGAAGCCTTTAATGCGGTCGGTGGAGTTTAGTTAACATGCAGCCGTGAAAGCAGACAGAGGCCACTGCTGCTTTACAGAGCAGTAAAAACAGTGTGTGTGTGTGTGTGTGTGTGTGTGTGTGTGTGTGTGTGTGTGTGTGTGTGTGTGTGTGCTGGGTGGGGGTTCACTCTAGAGACTGTTGAGGACTGGTTGTTCCCAAACTCTCTGATAGAAGCAGGACGGATCACAGAGGAGGAGGAGGGTGGAGCAGCTGGGACAGCGCCAAGGAGAGAGGGGGGAGTAAAGTAGAAGGAGGCACAGGGGAGGAAGGAAAGAAAGAGGGGGTTAGAAAGAGGGAACAAGATGACGACTTGTTGACTTCTTCCTTAAGTCCTTGATCAGTCTCTAATTTTTTAACCTCCCCTTTTTGCGCCACCCGAAATTCTCTCCTCCACCCTTTCCTTCCCAGTCTTCTCTGCACTCCACCCATCTTGATCAACACATCATCTTCTTCCAAATCCCCCTTTTCTTTCTCCCCTTCTTCCTCGCTTCCTTGTTATTTCACCCCCTTTCCTCCTCCGTCATAATTTTCGATGACGCCCAGGCCTAATTTGACACACACACCCTGCAAAGCCACATGACCCAACAGGACCAGATGTGTTTGGCACGCCTCTCTCACACACACACACTTCAGATGACCGTCTGAACATCCCTGCCTGTTAGAAACTGCCTCATTTTTGCCGTTGCTCGCTCACGATTGGTGATCTCCACTAATATTCTACAGTTTTGACCTTGAACCGTCCGTACGCCAATATCTCACAGAACCTTCCACCCGTTTATTGTCTGAAAAACAATATGTGAAACATTTCTGGGCCAAAAGGTGACGACAGAAAACCAATTCAAGTGTCTGGAATCTCAATTGGTTCTCCAGAGAACCAAAGTAATAAAAGAGTTCCAACAACATAAGCTGATGGCTTTCTAACCTTGTATTGTAATATGATATACATGCTCTCCCATCATTGGCATGAAGTGAAATCATTCGCAGTAAATCCGTCGACCAGCTGGGTGGGTGTGGTTCAATGTTCATTCATGCAACAGCAAAAAAAAAAAAAATGCCAACAAATATTGCCAAACCAGAGGGGCAACAGTGAGTTTATGTACAGGAAATTAAAATGGAATAATTTTTGATAATCAATAAATCTGTCATTTTTTTAAAAGCAAACTTTTTATATAATTAATTACGTTTTTTGTGTATTCATTACAGTAAACTGGATATATTTAACAATATATTAAACAATATATGTGCATAAGTCACCGTGAGCTGTGGGCCATTTTTGCAAGACAAAATAATAAGATGAATTGATGATTAGAGTGTTTAGTTGTCGCCCTTAACCAAAACCACACATTGGTGAGAAGAGAAACCTTCTATGACACTGCATCATGTCAAAAACCTGTATGAACTATTGATCTTCAGTATCATACATTCCACACTAAACTATGACAATCAATATCCCTGATCTTAATTCTCCGTGTGGGATATATAAGAAAACACTCAAAAAGCTGTACTGCCTCTTAGTTCTCCTGACAGCTTCTCTCTCATGTACCAACCCAGGTAAAATATAATACTTGATTATTTAAAGCTGCTTCTGTGCGATATGAAATACATAACTTATTGTAGATGCACTAGTGAGGTATGAGCAGCATTTGTAGACCTGCATGAGCTCATGATCCTGCTAGTAAAGCTTTTTTTAGTTGAACCTAAAAAAGTTTTTTTTTGTGTGCATGAAACCGATCAACAAAAATATTCAGAAAATGATTTGTTCAGTACTTCATCTCCCAGCAGCTTCAGTCCTAAAATAACACTCAACATATGAACACACACACGGCTCCACAGTCCAGATTGGAGGGTGGATGTGTCGTCATGGCAATCCATCCCATCATCTCACTCTGGCCAGCTGCCAGCTGACACTTTCACTGGCTCTCTCCCTCCCTACCTCCCCCCGACCCACAATCCTGCCCGGCTCATGCTGCAGTGCATTGTGGGATGCCAGATTTAATCTATTCCACAGGATGGGTGCGTGTGTGTGTGTGTGTGTGTGTGTGTGTGTGTGTGTGTGTGTGTGTGTGTGTGTGTGTGTGTGTGTGTGTGTGTGTGTGTGTGTGTGTGTGTGTGTGTGCGCGCTCTAACTGTAGTTCTTTGTTCCAGTGTCTGTATCCTGCTGATCAGAGCGTTAAAGTGGCTCAAACACATTCCTCAACAGCGCAGGTTCAAGACCGACCGAACGCTCACCTGTCTCACTGACACACCCGTCTGTCTGTCCTGCATCCCTCTTACAAACAAACAATCGCACACAGACGAAGGTCTAAGAACGCAGTAAGTCCAAAAATATCTGGGAATTTGGGGAAGGAGGTTCATGGGAAGTGTAGTATCATTTGCAGAAATATAGCAGCTCTGATACATTAGCTTTTGAAGCTAAAGTTATTGACACATTCAATAGAAATAACCGGTTTAAATGATTCAAACGTTGATTTAGAATTTGAACGTTGAAGCTATTTGACAGTTAAAAATCCCAATGGGCATTAAATCTCTCTAAATGTTGTCCTCCAGATGGACAACATGGAGGACACAAACTGTAACAGTGAGCCGAGCCGTGCGTTTGTGTACGGATCCTTTTGAATGTGCGTTAGGTCAAGGACATGGGACTCCTCCCCCTTCAGATGGTAGCAAACTCATTTCCCATGATGCCAAGTGTGTCAGCGGGTATTTGTGGGTGAGGAATATGCTGGTGTAAATCTCCTTTGTATCCCTCTGCATGCACGGACACACACAGTGTGTAACTAAAGCCACCAGCTCAGATAGAAAATCATTCCACATCAAATCTGACAGAAATCATTTATTACTTGGCATCAGAACTCACCGACTGTAGAAACCTGACGAGTACATTTTTCTATTTTCTTTCAAGATGAAAAATTTGACTTTTATGAATCACAAATGTTCTTTTGGCCTCTTCCAACAAACATTAAAACAAAGCTTTGATTGCTTTTGCAAGCATGAAACCCCCCCCCACCACCCCACCCCAATAAAACATACCATCCAAAAGGTCACATGACCATCACATGATGAAAACGTAGTTAACGTCTCAGCTCAACGCACACAGACAAAAGTAAAGCGGCATATGATGTCACCAGGGTTTGCGTTACACCTCTACCCTGGAGACGAGGCGGGTGGAGGTC
Source organism: Taurulus bubalis (assembly GCF_910589615.1). Taxonomy (NCBI): domain Eukaryota; kingdom Metazoa; phylum Chordata; class Actinopteri; order Perciformes; family Cottidae; genus Taurulus; species Taurulus bubalis. Next base: position 5,910,336 of record NC_136602.1, read on the forward strand.
AGTGATGTAATCCTCTATCGTCATAGCAACAATTTATGAAAAAGCAGCTGGAGTCAAGACCTGCTGAAAATGTGATCCGAATTTCCAGGAAACCTCCCGAGTTCAAGGAAACAAATCACAGAGACTCTAACGCATGAACGGCGACGTCCATGTGGGAAAGAGACGCCGATACAGTAAGAAAACAGCTAAATCACCTCTAAAAACCCAGACCGGCCTTTAGAGATTAGTTTCAATTATATTTAGGGGTAAAAAGCAGAAAATCCTCTCCATGAAGAAGCTGGAACGACATTTGGCATTTTTACTTTAAAAAAAAAGGAAAACGACTGAAACAATAGAAGGATCAAAAGCAGCTCTTGGATGAGATTGCCTCGGCTGACGCACACAAACATATTGCTTGTTCATGCAAAGCTTATCAATATTGAATATGTCAAGTTTCCAAATTGCATGACCTTTGGTCCCCAGCAATACGCCCTCGCTTGATGCTCTCTCGTGAGCCGCTAAACACGAGGCACACGAGTGGACCAGAGGCAGAGAGTCACTCGTTTCCCCCCAGTCTCTGCCGTTCGACCCCGCCCTCGCTTTCACAGCAACAACACACTTCCCATAATGCCGAGCAACTTGTCACCTTTTACCCCCCACATGGGATTTGAACCCGCAACATAACTCTGCTTCTGCCATTTCAGGATATCAGACCAAAAAGACACACTACAGATGGTGGTGTGTCGCCCGACCACATCTGGAAAGCTGAAACATTTCATTTATCAGGAATGTGTGTGTGTGTGTGTGTGTGTGTCAGAGAAACGCCTTTGGCTACATGGAAATCAAATTAAAAGGGAGTTCTGCTGAAGGTCAACACAGAGTGCATCCCTGTGTATGATCTGACAATTCAAAGTAAATACATGTGGACAATACGTCACACTATTGCGGTCCAACGCGCGCACACACACACACACACACACACACACACACACACACACACACACACACACACACAGTGTTAAGTGAAGGGCCGTGACTGTTCGATTATAAGCACACCAACTGTATCTAGAAGAAACGCTGCAGTTCAAAAGTTTATAACCGCCTGCCTCCAGAAGCTGATTCGTTACAGTCGGAGGGCTGAGAGGATTCCTTTATTTTTCAGAACAATCTTTTTAGGTTGTAGAATAGATAAAAGAAAAGTTATTTTGTATGATTAAAACATTAAACGGTTCATTTGGCACCATGACTGCAGTATTCTAGCAACCCAATTCTGGTTTTAGTCTCTGATCCTGAATTAAAACCTCCTGAGACTCTTCAGCGGTGAGGATTTGCTACTCGTCTCCATCTCACATCCAAGGGAAATGAAGACCTTTGGCTTTCTGACTGTCGCCGGGACAAACCAAGACATCAAGACGTGACAAAGTGGACTCCGAGACACCGTGATGGACATCTTTCACGTCTATTGCACTTCTGAGGATTCCCCCATGAGCACTGCAGCTACCATCAGTCCTTCACCCCGGTCGTTTCTGTTCCCGGGAGGTTTTGCTGCCTCGTCCGACGCCTGTAGAACTAATGAGGCGGCAGCTCAAACTGCAGAGTGTTCAGATTGGACGGGTCATTAGGAGAGCGTTGTAAGTCAGAGAGGAATCAGAAAGGAGAAGCAGATCTTCTGCCGGGACGATAGAAACACTCCTCGGGCCTCAATCAGAAAACCAGCCGGCAAATCGGAGCCGGACGCCTTTTTGGAAACATGCAAACGGCAAAAAAAAAAAAAAAACACTTCCTGTTGCAAATTAGCGCAGAGTCGTCATAAACACTCTGTTTGCATGTCTTATTCATATGAGAGCGCGGGTGTGTAACTGCAGCTTATGCGTCACGTTTTGTTTTTCTTACTTGGATGGAAATGTACATGAATGTTTATGAGCTAAAGCAGCTTTCATGATCCGGTTCTGAAACCTTTTAAAAACATTTACGATCTCAGCCGAGGGTATAAAGTGTTTCTTGCTCTTGTTGATTTCAAGTTTTAGTTGCAGCATCTGAGCAGCTTTCAACCCTTCTGGGACGATTCATGAAGCTCGATGTGCGAAAAGAAGAGATCGCTTGGTGTGTTTTTGACCCCCAGCTGAGGTTCAACCTCTTCACCCTGAAATAACCCGGTTATTTAAACAAGACGCACGGGTGAAAAGAAGCAGGATCACAAATAGACAGTTCAAACATGCCATGCTTCACTGATATAGGGGTGTGTGTGTGTGTGTGTGTGTGTGTGGTCATGTCTCTTCCTACCCAACAAAGCTGCACTGGGAATTACGATTCAGAGCAACATGTTTTGAGAAATAGAGGGCAAAAAAAAAGTATGCAGTTTTTTTTTTTTTTTTTTTTTTTTTTTTTAATCTGCAACAAAATACGCTGCCTTCAAAATGTCATAATTTGTGTGCTTTGGTATTCTACGCCAAATGTTTCAGACACCAGAGTTGTTGTGCAGACAATGATGATTTAAAAAAGTATAGTAGTATTTAAGCAGTATAATAAAATACAACGTACCATACATTTTCAAAGATAATCTTAATCCATGCTTCATGTGATAAAGTGTAAAATAATAAAAGGATTTGTTGCAGAGAGGTGACTCATCAACGTGCCGCCGGTTGGCACACTTAGAAACTATTCATAGATGAAATACCCAAATGGGAGCGACTGCTCTTCATCACACTGATGCAATGATCCTGTGAGGCCTCTTCTTCACCTTCCTCATTTAGGCCGGACTGATCCGAACCAAAACTACGGGTGTGAACGGTGAAAGACCCGGCTGAAAATTAACTGGATCAAATGAAGGCAATGTTACAAAAAAATAAAAGAGCTTGGTTTGGACCCGAATCCGTCGGACTCGTCCTCCATGTTGGTGTTAAAGCTTTACATAAGTGATGCAGCTTTAAGCTACACAAACATGGACAAGACACTCAGAATGATGGGAAGTTTAAACTCCTCCAACTCCATGACAACAGAGAAATTAATCTGCTGATGGAGACCACCGCCGGGGTCAAGAGCTGCAGAATCAGCCAGGAGGTGAACCGTCCGGCTGACTTAGTTGATAAAACCTGCAGTGTTTTGTTGGACGTTTTCCAGAACATTCCTCCCTGGGAATGTTTCTCAGCTGGTAAGTTTAACTCTTGTCCTCCTTTCTCTCCCACTCTGCTCTTTATCTCTTCCGCTCCTGGGCCTCCTCATTCTTCATCCCTACATCAGTGACTACATTGGTCGCACCTCCTAAATAAACCTCCCATCATTCGATTTTCTCCTCTTCTTCACTGGTGTTAATTTTGGCAGCCGGTTTAGTTTTAGTTCTCCTTGTATCTCTCCTCGTCCCTCTGGACCACCTCCTGCCTGGCTTTCCTCCTCTCCCACATAAGTCTCCATCCCTCTCTCCTTCCTCCTTCATCACTCTCTCCTTAGCCTCCCTCCTCATCCTCGGGACCTCATGATGACATTTTCTCCTCCTCTTTTCATCCAAACTCTTTCAGCTTAAAGTTTAAGCCTCAAATCCAAGAAGGAGGGATGGAGATAAGGGGCGGAGGTATAAACCAAGCTGGCTGCTGCCACAGGGGAATAGAAACGCAAAAATCTTCAACAACATTTTGTTTTCTTTTACATTCTTTTTTTCATTTAATTTTTCATTTAGTTTGCAAAACTTGTTTCGCAATGCAAGTTAAGTATATTTAAAGAGGGAAGAGGGAAAAGAGAGGATGGAAGGAGGGAGGAGGTTAGGAAAGGAGGGAGGAAAAAGAGCAGAGGGACTGCTGATGGAGTGGGGTGGGGGAGGAGAAGGGAACAGAAGTTAAATATTTAAGTGAAAGGGAGCAGTGGCGTGTAAAGTAAGTGGAGGTGGCGAAGAAAGAAGGCGGAGGGATGAAGGTAAAGAGAAATAAAAGGTTAGAGGGAAAAGGGGAGGGTCTGCAGTTGGAGAGGAGGACCAGAGAAAGGACGACAGAAACACCGACGACTGGCCTCGTTTCCGAAAATACAACTCACAGCTCTCCGTCTTAAAGGGACAACGCACCCCATCTTCAGCTTCATCCCTGTTTCTAAAACGTAGTCTTCATCATTAACCAGCTGTCAGCTAAACCAGAGCGGGGAGCCTTCTTTCTTTGGATTATGTCGGAACGTGAAAGTTAATACCGAGTTAATCAGGAAAGCCAAATACAAATCACAATTCTTAGTGTATTTCTTTCACAGGTCACAACCTAAAACCATTTAAGGGGTCTTGAGGTGAATCTGAAGACTCACAAGAAGATTTAAATATATGACCTCCATATATTAGAGTGCAAAACATAAAATAAGCTGATGCTCCACTAAAAACATCCGTCTTTGATGGCGTCCTTGGTTGCACCATGACTGGACAAAACGAGCTCGGCCTGTTACAAGGACAGCGAGTCACAGAGGAGGATCCAAGACATTTGCTTTCTTTATGGCGTTTCTGATCACATCACTGCAGTTCCCGACAACGAGACCGGACCACCGCCCCGTCGTCCTCTCAGCAAACAAGCAGACGTCTGAGACACACACAAACAAACACACACACACACACACACACACACACACACACTCTGTCAACAGTGTTCTGCACTAATTAATAAAGCGGCACACTCACAGAAGTTTCTACAAGAGAGGAGGAGCGAGTGAGACAGAAGAAGAGAAAGACCGACACAGATTCAACATCCGTTTGAGCCGATCACGCACGAGTGAACTTCCCAGAAAAAAAGGGCGAGCCATCGTGCAATCCCCTAAATTTTAACAACAACAACAACTACAACTACACACAGGAATGGGAATAGTTTAACACAAGTGCCAAACAAACAAAAGCCCACATTCTCAAATGTTAAAGGTCTCAACACAAGCAGCTGTGCCAGAACATAGTCTAAAACTACAGAAATTATGAATTAAATCAGGAACTATCAGATCAAAGACAATCCAACCAGACAATTATTACCAAATTTAAGTTATTGGTGACGTCCATCAGCAGTTCAGTTCTTGTTAAATGAACTTAAGTTGTTTTCTGAGCTTTTAGATACATATATTTTCTACGCGCATGTACAGATTTAGGACTGTATCTTCTAGGAGAAGTGTGTTATGTAATCCGTACAAATATAAAAGGCCTCCTCTAATTCAGAGAGCTGACGAATTGTGACATGAGCAGTTCAGTTAAATATTAGCCGGCTATTAAAGCGATGAACCTGAACGCTCAGGACTCTGCCGCCTGCCATTTGAGACGCTGCAGCAGAGCCGATGGTTTACAGCTCGGATCTCCCTCTGCATCACACCGACCACACCTAAACCCCGCCTCCTCGTCACCGCCGCCGCTTCAGCGAGGACTGATGACCGAGAGCCAAAAATGCAGCCGGAAGCACCGCTCATGTCTCCTGCAGGAGAATCAATCCACTTAAAACGTCCCTGCAGAGCGTTTATGAGCAAAACATCTTCATCAAACCTGCCGATGGACACAGACAGACTCCCTGGCTGCATATGATTTGATACATGAATTGATGTAGGCCAAAATAAAGCTAGCAGCTTCAAGTGTAACACGTAAAAATCGGATGAAACGGGTGCACAGAATATTTGCTGCGTACAGCTTTTAGTGCGCCTCTAAATCAAAATCACATTTCCCATAAACCCCTGCTGCACCCTGTTCTCGTTCCCATGCATTTCTGGCTTTGCTCCGTTTTAGTTAAAGAGCCTGTAAACACAAACAGCAGGTCTGCCTTCTGACCACGTCAGCGAACGTCACACAGAAGAGGGGGGAAAAAGTGCATACCGTTCAGAACAGGAGAATAAGATAAAGATAGTTAAGTTTACTTCAAGTTTGTATCCAAGACTCAAATTCAGTCACGTTAAAAGATTGAAAATGTTTCATCTGTTTCACTGTGAGGGTAAACGGTGTGTTGGGAAGTTCTACTGCACATGTTTTTAAAAGTACTACAAAGCCGTTAGTGTCTCCAGAAAGAAGGAGCCGTGTGAAGTCTGATAATGTCCTCATGTGATGTCACTTGAGTCGGCATCAGTTGGGCCCGAAGACAACACGTTTTCAAAGTAAACGAATCTGAAGGAGTGGCGTTAGACAGATGTGAGCTAACCAGCTGTAGGCGAGAGGCTACGTTAGCCGCTACTAGCATAGCACACCTTAATCTCGGAGCCAAGTTGTCTATAGTAGAGTTGCATTTTGGGAAATGTAGGCAACATGTTTAGACGAGTGTGGAATAAAATATATATAAATTTTTAAGACAATCTGCTTCATCAAAAACTTTAGCTTTGAGTCTGACGATGCTGCAGAAATGTAGCTCCTCTTTTAAAAAGTAAGGTATCCAACTAAGTTAGCGCCAAAACTCAGGTACCCATCAACACTCACAAGAAACAATCCCCATCCTGACAGTGACTTGTGTGCATTGACTGGCATCGATAAAGTGACTTTCTAGTCTCCGGACCACTCTGAGCGTTTTATGCTACATGCCAACGTTTCTCTCGCCCACACTACTGCGCTGCTCTCTCCTTCGGGAGCAATTTGCTGTCCCATATATTTGCGATTCCCGATGAAGAATGGCACAACTATACTTTGAAATATATTTTTTAAACAGGAGAAGAAACTTTAAGTTACAATTTCCATTAACATTTAGGGTGGAAGCATTGACCACCAGTGTCCTTCTGCTCCGATTCCTTGACGACCTTTGACCTCCCACGTGGGGGGCAGGGCTTGCAATCCCAACAATTACACTGCAAACATAGATGTTAGTTAACCGTTCAACCATACAAATAATTTCTTTGGAAACTGGTGTGCATAAAAAAAAAAAAGGGGAGTCAACTTTATGAGTTGATTCTAGCTTTACTGCGGCACGCTGTGAAAGCAGCAGGAGCAACTCCACACCTCACTGGGACATGTTTAAAGGCAACAAGTGGCCAAATGTTTCCCAGTTGCTGCATCAAAGAAATAAAGAGAGGGGGAGGAGGGTAAGAGAACAGAGAGGGGAGGACACGATGATAAGGGGAAATCTGAAGTGAGAAACAGGAGAAATTAGTCTGGAGGAGGAAGAGCGGAACAGGGAGGAGGAGTGAAAAAAGGACAGATGACGGCAGAAAATGAGGAGTAAACAGGGTGGAAAGAAAAAGACAGGCGACAAATGAGAGAGGGAGCGGAGGAGGCAGATTAGGTAGGAAGGGAGGAGAGAAATGGAGAAAGGGAGGGAGGGAGAGAGCAGCAGTCCAGCCTGTATCTGATTACATAATTGCTCTACAGGATTTGAAACAGGGTCTGCGCAAAAAAATTTAAAAAACTGCCTCATAGCAGCAGCGTTTATTGTCACAGAACTACTAAAGTGACCTTAAAACACGTTTTAAAGCTTCCAAACCACAGCAGGAACATTACAATCACTCATACGGGAGAGAAAAATATACAAAAACTGTAAGGAAATCTGAATAATCTGGTTATTTACAACCGCATGAGGAGTCCTAAGTCATGCTGCCATCATTTAAAGAGACAAAACTACACAGATACGTCACAGGAGCTGGGTGAAGGTGGCATTTAGTGGCACAAATGCACTTTGAGGTCATCACGGGAGTGTTGGAGAGGCACCAACAAATACACCACAAAGTACAGAGAAAGGTCACTGCAGAGACACTTGCAGGAGTATTAGAGGAGCACTGGGAGAATATTCTGGTGTGTTTGCTCTGGCTGAGGTCAGCCGGGGCGACCACGCCTGCACCACCATCTCCAACAACACCACCATCATCATCATTATTATCATCATCATCATCATCATCTCCATCAGACCTCTGGGTGGAGATAGAAACATAGAAAGCTGCAGAGTTCATCTAAAAAACAAGCAGCAGCAGCTCTGACGCACTAAACCAAAAAACACACACACACACACATACACACACACACACGCGCGCACACACACAACACAAGTTCAACAACTCGATGGAGAAAAGGGGGGGAAAGCAGAGACACACAGTCCGGAGAAGAGGTCTCGCAGTCCGGCGTCTCTTTGCTGCAGCGTCACCTCGACGGTTCCGCTGCTTTTTTTTTTTTTTTTTAAATTGGAGGTTTCCACCATTAAACCCGAGGTAGGCAGCGTGAGTCCCGCGTGTGTCCCGCGTTATCGCAGCGGAGGGACGCGCACATCCCCCGCCACAAGCACGGCCGTCGTGGTGGATGTGGCTGCCTCCCCTGCCGCGGACACAATGAAACAAATCCGTGCAGAGGCTGGCGTGTGGGGGGGAGGGAGGGAGATGTAAACGGACCGGCTCGGGCTCCGGTTCGGCCCCGGGGTCGCACTCACCTGTAGGCCGAGAGAAGCGCAGTGGAGTCCCGCTCGGAGTGAAGGACGGACGCCGGACCGACTGCAGGGAACTCGGAGCAAAAAACAACGCAGAAGCAGAGAGCCCTCAAATCTACCAATCCTCCTCCTCCTCCTCCTCCCCCCGCCCCCCCGCGCTGCTCTGCCTCTGCACGGCCCGGACTGCAGCGCTCGGCGCGCTCGGTTTGGACACCCTGCTGCACCGGCGGGGCGGCGCTGCACCGGGAACTAGATCTCACTGACCCAGTAATAATGTCGTCTCTATTGTACTATATTACTATATATAATACTTAGTATAGTATAGTATAATGCTATATCCTATCCTTATTTTGTTTAAAGTTTTCTATTTTGTCTTCCTGTTATACAAATAAAGTGTATTAATACAATTATTAGTGGCCCTAGTATTTAGGGCTACAAGTAACAATTAGTATTAGCATTAATTCAACCATGAATCTCTTTGTACGCGTTATCTATGAAATATCAATCAGAGAAACGCTATTTTCTTTTATTCATCATAATACAGATGGTCTTGGCAGTAGCAGGAGGCACACAAGTGAAAACACACTCAAGCAATACAAGAAATACAATCCAATATTGACAAATCCTCATCATAACTAAAGATCTTTTCCTTTTACAGAAAGTAATTAGTGGAAAACACCTAATCACAGTGAAAAAACGTTAAAAATTAGGCAATAAAGGTTAAGTCATTAATTAATATTTAGTTTATCAAAGTTTTTTAAACGGTTTAAATGTATTGTTACTCCGTGTCATCAATATTATGTTAGTACTACTTCTGTTCCTCCTCACATTACACCCATTACAAATTGTATCAAGAGGGATGTTGTATTCAGTAAAACAAACGACTTGTTTAAAACGTCCGAATTTGTTGATTTCTACATTCAAACATCAACAGACATCAATTTAATTTATTTTCTAAATACTTCTATAAACACGATGCAAATATGAACTATTTTCATTTAATCATGCATGTTGCTCATTTGTAAAATCAATTTTAGGTCAATTTAGGAAATATGTTTTATAATTATCTTAACTAGAATGGAGAAACACACTCGCAGATGTCTTTACTGTTTGTGTATTATTGATATTAGCGCTATACATATATGCATTACTCTGACCTTTACTGAATTGTGTTGTATCAGTACCATTCTGTGCAGCGTGCTATGATTCTACAGTTGAATATCAAATCTTTTCACAAAAAATAAGAAACTAGTGGACAGTTTTCTCATAATACAGATGATGTCCTGCTGCGTGGCACATACATGCAGAATACAGCTTAACTTGGTTGATTCTCCTTGCTATTTCAATGATTGTATAAAGATAAAAATGACATTGCATTTTTTAGGATTGGTTCTACTGGATTATCTCCACCCCGCAAGGCTGCAGAGGGATACAAATTAAGCGCCTCCAGCTCCGAGAGTCTGAGTGAGAGGCGGAGATTCAGCCAGCAGGGAGGAGGAGGAGGGAGAGAGTCTGCAGAGAGTGAATGATGCCAAACAGACTCTGAAAAGTTAGGGATGAGTGAGACGGAACAGAATAAAGAAATATAAAGAAAAGATCATTAACTATTAGACAAATCAATGTGTTTTCATCTCACAGCTGTGGTGTTGGATTTGGTTCAGTTGGCCCAGACTCATTTCCCAGCAGGCCCTCTGTGTGAGGACGCCATGTAACGCTCACCCTGCTCTTATCTCCACATTTCCTCCACCACATCCTCCCTGGGTCCAGCAGACAGCTGAGGCCCTGCGGCTCTCTGTCCGAGCACTCATCCTTATAAACCGCCACACGATGAATCACCAGACATGAGCCCAGTTGTCCTCTTCACTCTCATTGTTTTAGTTGCCTTAAAGTTTGTCTGGAGGTAAAAAGGAAGGAGACTGTTTCTGAAGAAAGATCCTGGTCCTATTTAAACACAGATCATGTTTCATATTATTGTGTCGGTTTCTTTGATTAATTTCCTTTTCCTAAGTCCTGTATTTGTATGACTTTTCAAGCTGAAAGTGTTGTACAACCAAGTCAGGTCATGTCTTACTCCCACCCACTGCAACTATAATAGATATACAAGAAAGAAAAGAGGATAGTTAAGAATAAATGAAATGAGAATGTGTGGGTTGGGCAGCTTCCTTCCATCCCTGCACGTCTGGTAGATAGAAGAGTAAATAGCTTGAGTAGCATTCAGATGTTCATTCTTCAACTGCACAGTTAACAAGTCTGAGATGTGTTTGAAATTCATCCATCCAGAATATGTTTTTAAGCAAAGCCAGTGCATGTGTATCAGTGATGCATTGGTACTCTTACAACATGTAGTTTTCTATTTAAATTGTAAGATTCCTTTTCTATTTCATGTATCTATTTGCTAGATCTGCTCTGGAGCTATAGGGCATCTTTGTCATCATATGTTGTTCTGTGCATTATTGTTTATGTGACAAATCATCATCATTTAAGAGAACACATTCAAGAGCTAAGGGGAGTAATACAATTAATAAAGCCATTAAATCAAGTTATATAGAAACGCATAAAAGTCTGTGCTAAATAAAAGAAAACCTGATACAAAACTGACGAATTAAACTCTTTTATCTCGTTACGATGAGATGAGATGAGATATATAGTGGCTGTCAGTCAGTTTTAATCATGTTGTCATGATAACAATGACTTCACCCACACACACACACACAC